>NC_060140.1:798508515-798811545 GCF_021461385.2 Schistocerca piceifrons
GTTTGAATGCACATACAAATGCTTTTACAGTAACATACAAGTCATAACAAACACACAAATGATATCAGATAATTGTCCTATTAACTATTACAATACACAAATACCAGTAAACCTATAATATTTATGGGTGTCAGTGCAAGCCACTACAAACAAATAAAATAATATTTAGGAGATAGGTGGTTAGGATTAGTAAAGGAAAACACACAGAACACACTCACTCATCTCTCATCCACATTAAGTACTACTGTGTAACTGAATAGTGTTAATTGTGTAAATGAAATTCTGTCTAAATCTGATGTTCATCATGTGTATCAAGTAGTACTGGCAGCAATGTATAATAGTCAATAATAGTTAGTCAACGTCATAGTCATCATGTCAAGACGAATGTTTGCCAAGCCAGATCAAAATGTACTGTTGTTGAACAACTGTCAGTGAGCCACGATATGCAATTACTTCCTCTCTTCAAAAAAAAGTATATACTGCTTAGTGATATAACAAAGTGTGTGTATAGACTATCTTCCTTCTATTTTAGTGTTTTAGTCTGCTCTCTTCATCCTCTTGTTCCATAAGACCAACAAAAAAAAATATGCTCCTCACTTACTTTACCTCTTATCCACCAAAACTCCAATAATTATCAGCATCACATAATCTCAATAATACCTCAATAATACGTCGATAAATGTAAACCTCAGCACCAATATCATTTCACTTCCATAACAACTCAACTTCATATAATCTCTATACCTCAATAATACGTCGATAAATATAAACCTCAGCACCAATATCATCTCACTTCCATCACAACTCTTTCCTCTAGTCAGTCTCCTCGAACAAGTACAGATAAAATCCTAATGCAACTTCAAGTCAGCATCCCATACAATCCGAAGACACATTGTCAACACACAACCTCTGTGTAATCCATCTGACCCAAATTTTCTACTCATTATAAATTATAAGATACATTTTGGTTCCTTGTCCATCATTAAATAAAAGAAATGCATACCTGACCTCTAACAGACTTAGTTCGAATAACTCTCAGTAATTAAGTACGATTACGGAGTGTGAATGATCATAATATTTCACAGTGTGTACACCACTTCAAGAATCATAGCAGAAGCAAACATGTGGAGTATTTTTTGTGTCAAGTGTCACTTCCTATTTCAATTGCTCACGAAAAATGCAGTGTAATAACTGTTAATGGTCTAAACCTAGTATTGGTATGTCATGTCGTTAGCTTCCTTCCTATTAGCATAAATTTATACAGCTTTCATAAAACCTCAGCTCATGTGACTTCTATGACTCTCTTGTACTAATGTCGTTCGTCGAATTATAGCAGTTAATTTTCTTATCTTAAAAATATAAGGCACTGAGCGTAAGCAAAACAAGCAATAGCGATTAAATATACCAGTAGTGAACAGAATGTCCACAAGTGGATGCAGCACAATTCCTACAACGAGGCTCTGCCAACCGAACAATCTATAATTAATACAATAGTGTGACCTAAACTCTCTGTTTGTACACAGTATATCAGCATTGCTATATACCAAATTAAAGAGTAGTTATGACACGCAAAGCAGTAAACATGTCATTAGCATCATATCAGCATAAGCAAATAAATGTTCATATGTCATCTTAATAAGTAAACATGGAGGCGCAAGCAGATAAATCACAAAGTATAACTTACATACCTAAACACATCAGCACAATAAATCAGGTTACCATTACAATTTAAATAAATAAGCACAACAGACACATAATAAGAAAATATGACATCAGTGAAAAAGCATAGCGGCTAAGCGATGCATAATATATACAAATAACAATCCTGTTCATTAATAAAACATTGACAAAATCAGTAATTGTGCGCAAGCGCGTCGCTTCACACGTAAATTCATAGAACACAAAATTAGCACAAAGTATGAATCACGTAATCGCGAGCAGCAAATTACTTCTAAAGTACGTACCTAAGTGGAAATATGTTACCTGAAAATGAACTCAATTAATAGTTACCCTTTTTTTAGTTTATTACTTTCTTCTTCGAAATTACATTCTTCCTGAAAATTTCTCGATAGCAGGTCGTCTTAACGTCGGACACGCACAGAATTTACCTGAAGGTCTTAAATACTTTATACAACCGTATCCTGCAAAATACTGAATGTTAATAACACAATTCAACAAGTCCTTATAGCTTTATACAGAATTTAGTCGGAGAAATTAGACTGTGTATTTGTTTATGTCTGTCAGTGCATTCGCACTGAGCGCTCGATCAGCTGTAGGCGCGTGACGTAGGAAGCTATTGTTCGCGGTCTACGACTGCCTTGTGCGGCGCGCAGACTTGACTGTTGCTTTGAGTATGTGCCGCCGCCAAAACACAGCGCGGTATCCTTGTACTCTCTGCATGTTTACATGTAGCTGTTAGTTTCTCACAAGTATGTCATTCCACAAAAATTTTAACGTTTGATATATGATGTATTCCTTTAGAGCGTCGAGATTTAAGAGTTTCTACTTCAACAGTGTTATCATGAATAATTTTGCGAATTCTATATGGACCGTTATAAAGCAGAAAAAATTTGCGACATAAGCCTTTTCCTTTGTGAGACAAACGGTGGGATTTAATTAATACCTTTTGACCAACCGACAAATTTTTTAAACGACCAGGACGTTTCGCTGATTTCTTTCTTCTAGCAGCCGCAGATGTAATATTTCGTAGAGCCATGTTCACAACTTCAGAATGCCGTAGTTTCCGTGAAGGCGGAAAAGGAACGATTTCAGAAATGCGATTTGTTGGTACTTTATTTTTTAATATCAATAGAGGCGGTAAAGAAGTTGAGTCATTAGGAAGTTCATTCAGAATGTTTTGAAAAATATGAAGATACTGATCCCAAGTTCTGTGATTCTGATGACAATAAAGACGACACAATTTATTGATTTCCTTCATCCATCTCTCTGAAGCATTAGATTGAGGGTGAAAAAGTGAAATGAAAATTGGTTTAATTTTACGACGCTGTAGAGTACGAAGCCAAATTTTAGAACGAAACTGTGATCCATTATCTGATATAACCTTATCAACATGACCGACTTCTTTAAGAAAATGTTTGATGAAAGCGTTAGATACTGAACGAGCTGTTGCTTTGCGTAAAGGTGTAAAACACACATATTTTGACGTCAGTTCCACTGCTACGAAAATGTACGCAAAACCATTAGTAGAACGAACCACTGGACCAAACAAATCGACTGCAGCCATCTCCTTTAATTTCGCTGGAATGATAGGAAACAACGGTGCTCTGTGAGAAATCGTTGGAGGCTTAGCCATTTGACATAATTTACACTTGGCAAGAACAGATCGAATGCGTTTTTCCATATTACTGAAGTAACAATTTTCTCGTAATTTGTGAAAGCATTTTCGGGGACCAAAGTGTGCATAACTGAGATGCGTATACCAAATCAATTTATTGACCCACTCATCAGGAATACAAACTAACCAAACGGAGTTGTCGACCGATTTTCGTTTAAAAAGAATGTCATTGCGAACTAAATAATGCTGTCTAATCGCCACGCTTTCCTTTCTCCTCCACTTCTCCTTAATGTCCTTCCAGATTGGATCCTTATTTTGCTCCTTAGCGATGTCCTGGAGCGAAGACGAAATAAAGTTCTCAAACGCAACACCTTGAATATACATCAAACAATAATTGTTTTCCTTGCAGTCCTCTTCAGCACTTTGTTTCAAACCCATAGGTGCACGTGATAAAGCATCGGCAACAATATTTGAAGAACCCTGTATGTAAACAATACTAAAGTCAAATTCCTGTAGGTACAACGCCCATCGTGACAATCTGCCGTGAGTTAATTTTGTTGACATAAGAAATTCCAGAGCTCGATGATCGGTGTAAACCTTAGTATGTCTGCCAAACAAAAATGTGCGAAATTTTGTGAAAGCCCAAACAACAGCCAAAGCTTCAAGTTCCGTAATCGAATAATTCTTTTCTGATTTAGAAAGAACACGACTTCCAAATGCAATAGTTTTCTGGACTACAACGCCGTCTTCTTCTATCTCTTGAAATAAATGTGCTCCTAGGCCTTTGTATGATGAGTCCGTCGCCAAACAAAATTCTTTAGATAAATCCGGATGTGAAAGAAGTGAAGCAGTAACTAAAGCATCACGAAGCTGTTCAAATTCTGACTGAGCTTCCTCATCCCAACACCAATTAGATTTCTTTCCAGATAGTTCACATAAACGAGGTGTGGCCAAATCGTCCAACTTAACAAAGCGTCTAAGAAAATTACAGACACCAAGGAAACTACGAACGTCACGTTTTGTGCTAGGAACAGCATAATTACGAATAGCGTCTAATTTCTCTGGATCAGGAAGAATACCTTCTGTAGAAATAATGTGACCGAGAAATTTCACCTGAGAACGACCAAATTCTGATTTTTCTAAGTTCACTGTGATGCCAACTCTTGCAAAAATACGTAATAATGAGTCCAAAATTTTGTTGTGCTCACTCCAAGAATGTTTAGCAATAAGAATGTCGTCAACATAAGAAGTAATGTTGTCACGAAGATAAACAGGTAAAATTTCATTTAAGCTACGAATGAATGCTGCTGAAGATACTGTAAGTCCAAACGGTAATTTCCGAAATTGGTAACAGTTACCAAAGGCTAAAAAGGCGGTGTATTTTCTACAGTCAGGGTGGAGTTCTATTTGCCAAAAACTTGCGCGCATATCAATCGTTGATAAAACTTTAATTCCATGGAAATGTTGAAGAAGTTCATCTAAATTTTGTGGACGGTCAGTTTCAGGAATAATGATATTATTTATCTGTCTGGAATCCAGAACCAAACGAATTGACCCATCCTTTTTAAGAACAACGTGTAATGGGCTAGTATAAAGACTGACTGCAGGCTCAATAATGCCCTGATCTAACATGTACTGAAGTTCATTCTTAACCTTGTCTCTGTAAGCCAAAGGAATAGCGTACGTTTTACCTCGAAATGGTGTGTGTTCCTTCACTTTAAATAAATATTGTAAGCCTTGTATAGTTCCTGTGTGATGACTAAACACTGTAGCATGTGAAGTCAAAATGTGGTGCAGCTCTTCTCTTGCAACGTCATCTGGCACTTCAGCTTTCTTAACCTTTTCATTAATTAATTCTTCGCCATTAATTATATCATCCACCGCGTCTCTGTATCTGTTGTCATTATCATGAATAAACACATTGTCGTCATAATGCTCAACGAAAACATCAGAAGTAAGAAACCTTAAACATTTTGTATCTGACTCAGATCTTGTTAAACACTCGAAAAATTTTAAACATTTCGGCATTCCAGCAACAGTCAAATTTACACTTCCTTCTTTAAAGTTCAAAATTGCCTTATGTGCGTTAAGAAACTCCATACCTAATATAATTTGTGTACTGAGTAATGGAACAATGATAAAATTAGCAGAAAATTCGTATCCTTGACAAATGAAATTTAAATTGGTCTGTTGTTTGACCTCCACACTTTTTCCAGAAATCGGACCTCGAATTGTAGTTTTAGAAATAGGTAACACAGGACAGGCAATAGTTCTTTCACATATACGAAAAACTGATTCACTAATGACATTCAATGGGCTCCCAGAATCTAAAACTGCAGTGAACTTATTCTTACCCACACATACTTCAATAACAGGATGTAAAAATGCGTCTACATTATTTTCCTTTTCATCTAACAAAATGTCTCTCATGTCTTCCAGGCGTACGTAGTGTAAAGTCGTAGTGTCATTACTTTCTGAACCGTCTATATTGCTGCCAGAAGCCGAAGCTGCAAGTCATTGTCGATTGTTTGCGTCACGTCCTTGAGTATTCTCGTCATTTCGCGGATCCATTTCTACGATTTGCACTTGTCTCTCTGAAATTCTGTCACGTGGAGGATGCCAATTAGGTCCCTCCTGTCTGTTGGATGCAAATTCTTGGCTGTGTCTGTTATTAAAATTTCTGTTTTCCTGTCTGTCTGCATAACTACTCCTTGTGTAATTTCGACTGTCACTTCTGAAATTATTGTTGTATCTACTACCCTGATTGTTTCTGTAGTAAGAATTTCTATTACTGTTTAAATAATTTCTGTCTTGATAATACCGATTACTGTTTCCGTATGATTGATCATTCCGATACGAATTACCGTTGTTATAGTTGTCTGTGTAATTTCTGTTAGAACGTCTGTTATTGTCATAGGGCTGGTATCTATTGTCGTGTCTGTTACGTCTGTCATTCTCAAAATTACCCATATAACGCCCGTTCCGACCACTATCACTTTTCTCTGAAAATCTATTGTAATTACTGTTACTGAAAAAATTACAAGAGGTCCCGTCATCGTTGTCATACTCAAGTTCTTGCAACAAAGTCTTAAAAGTCTCAATGTCGTCTTTACATCTTCCGGCCAAAGCAATTTGTCTTATTGATTGTGGCAGCTTAGTTAAACAAATGCGAATTAATTCAGTCGGGCTATAAGGGTTGGACAGGAACTGATTCTTTCGAATCATGTCTTCAAAGTACTCTGCCGGCGTGCGGAACTCAGACTGTTTGAAATTACGCTGCATAATCAGACTATGTTTGACTCTGTCTTGTGTGTTTTCGGACCAATATGCCGATAGAAATGCATGATAAAAATCATTTAGATTATTACAATCTCTAATGAGTGCACGCATCCGCGTCACCGGTTCGTTTTCTAAATATCCACACATGAATTCCAGTTTGTGACTTAATGGCCAATTTGGTGGAAGTGCGTACATAAATTGATCTAACCATGCACATGGATGTATGTCATTCTTAGAATTGCGGAAGATCTTAAATTTCCGGACAGTCAAAAAGTGTTTATAGTCAAAGTTTTCGCCTCGCGGCGACAAAGACCTACCGCGTCTGTCCCAGTCCGAATGTCGATTATTGTAAAGTTCGCGCGCCTGGCGCTCTCTTGTTGCATCCCGTAAATGAAACAAATTATTTTCTTCATACCCCTCTGCTACCTGTGATTCTAAATTTCTTCTGCTATCTTTTCCTACAATTTCGCCTTCGATTTGCTTGACTTGCTTCCGTAATGCCTCAAATTCCTTTTTCACGCGTTCATTAAATCTTCCCTGATTTTCAACATGCTTATTTATGTTCTGGAATTCTTCGGTTTCTGCAAATGGTAATGGAGCTGTATCATCCGAATCTCTGTCCCCATGTAAACTAAGATTTGTCAGTTTATGTGAAATTTCCTCAACTCTTTCCGATAAGTCACCTAATTGTTCTTTCTGTTTATTTACGTCTTCCGTAAGTGTCGCGACTCGGGTTTCAGTATTGACACATTTGGTAGTTAACTGTTCATATTGTCGTGTTAGATTATTTATTCTGTCATTTGGTACGGATTCCTCGATTCTTTCAAATATTTCTTCCTTATCCTTTGCACGTTGTAAATTTAACTCTGAAAAATTCTGTACTATCACGCGATCTCTTTCTTCCTGTTCTCTATCCTGTTCCCTCTGTCTGATTTCTACTGCAATTAATCTATTATTGTGAGAATTCAGAATCGGTTGTACTTCTTCCCTGATTTCTTTCTTTAATTCATCTTTCATATTTTTGAAACATGTCCCTATTCGTGAATCTATCCGTGTTTCCAAAGTTCCCATCTCTGTTTTAAATTCAGATCCTAACCGTGTTTCCATTGTTCCCATCTGTGTTTTAATTGTTCCCATCTCAGTTTTAATTGTTCCTATTTGTGATTCCACTGAGTCTAACCCTGTTTTTAATTCAGATCGTAACTGTGATCCCAAATTTAATATTGCACTCATCAACTGCTCCGTACTAACTTGTTCCAAATTCTTTTCGCCCCTAACATTTCCTACAAAACCAGTTTCCTTCGTCATAGCTGTAAAGCTATCTGTGTTCGATACTATTCCAAAATCTTCTATCGTTACTCTCGTATTCTGTGAATTTTCTGATTGAGAAAAATTTCGAAATGGTTCTGGACTATTTTCCCGACTTATTACATTGTTTTCCACTTCATTATCCACCATACCGTTTTCCTCTGTTGGCGAGTTCGCCATGTCAACAGTTTCGTCATTCTCACTATCCATCATTTTTGCCTTTTTCATTGATCGCGTAATCATTTACAAAATATACGAAAGATTCGTCACTGTACGAAAATCACACACAATGACCCCTTAACTCCAACAATACTATTCACACGCAATGTCTCCCTCAAACACGATCAATCGAACGATTGAAATAATTGCACAAGATTGTCAAACGCGTATACAAGGCAATAAAAATTAAATTTTGAAAAATACCATTAGAAGAATGCCAATTACTAAATCTACACATGCAATATAACCTACAATTACTAAACTACAAATTGCTACAACAATACTACAGTCTACAATTTTCACAATCAGAAAAATTCCAAGGGACGATCCGAAGCAGCGGTCGCCACGTGCATGGGGGCTTAATTAAATAAATAATTGAAAATATTTTTAGTTTTAGTAACTGTATGTCCGATTACGTAAGTCTCGTAAACGGTTGGCCCTGACTAGAATTGTTACGCTATCTGACTGCAAAGAACAATGTAAGAAAATTTTCGTAAACACAGTTAATTAATTAAGTCCCCAGCAACTATAAAACCTACAAAGCCAACAAGCACAAGAGTAACTGTTCTGTATGTGGGAGTGTGACTCAACGTCCACATCTGGCACGGTTCTTTTCCAACAAGACAAGAATTTTTTAAATACCAACTACGCTGACGTGACAAAAGAAATTTAGAAAAACTGTAATTGCGTAAGAAAACCAGAATTCACTCTAATACAAGAACACAAGCCAGATGCTTTGTTGACTGAACCTGTAGTGATGCATTATTTCAGATACACAATTAATAAGAGAACATTGTAAGTTTTACCTTCATATATATTGACGAAATGCACACAATAACATCTGCTATCTCTCCCATCAAATAACTGCATAAAACATTGAACAACACTCTTTACTACAACATCTCGATCCGACTTCACGACACGACAAGCACTGACTACTGACTTCTACGAACTCCTAACTCGCACTGTGGAGGCGGCTTAATAGTACTCTTTGGCGCACTCTCTGGCGCAGTGGCACAGTGTAGCCACCTTTCAAGGTGCACACATTCAGATGACACCAGTAGGCGACGGAAAAGCGAATGAAACACTGCAGTTCGATTTATGCACCATACAAAGACAAAGAAAGAAATGAAGAGTAATCTTTGCAGTATGTAATGTGGTAATGAGTATTACAACGCCGTAATTTAATGTATTGCGTAGTTTGGCGGGGAAAATCACTTTGAAATTCGGAGAAGTGTAAGAACACGCGAGGCAATACTGACCCTACGACTTCTCATAGGCTATAAGTTAAGGAACAGCAAACCTCCGTTTATCGCATTTGGAGACTTCGAGGCAGCTTTTCACAATGGTGACTGTGATACCCTCTTTTAGATTCCAAAGGTGGCAAGGGAAAAATAAAGTCAGCGAAAGGCTATTTACAATTTATGAAGAAACTAGATGGCAGTTATAAAGAGTCGAGGGGGCATAATAGGGAAGCGTTGGTTGAGAAGTGAGTGAGACAGGGTTGTAGTCCATCTCCGATGTTATTTAATCTATACACTGAGAAACCAGTAATGGACACAAAAGAAATTTTTTTAGATGGAATTAGGACGAGGGAGAAGAAACACAAGCTTTGAGTTTTGCCGACAACACTGCAATTGTGTCAGAGACAGCAAAAGACTACGAACAGCAGTTGAACGGAATGGACAGTGTCTTAAAAGAACGATAAAAGAGTATCATCAACAAGGGCGAAACGAGGGTAGGGGAATGCAGTCGAAATAAATCAGGTGATGCTGAAGTAGTAGATGAGTTAGCTATTTGGGCAGCAAATGGTGATGGCAGAGAAGATATAAAATGTAGACTGCGAATGGCAAGAAAAGCGTTTCTGAAGAAGAGATATTTGTTAACGTCGAGTATGAATTTAAGTGCCAGGAAGTCTTTTCTGAAAGGATTTCTATGGAGTGTAGCCATATATGGGAAAGAAAGATGGAGGATTAACAGTTTAGACAAGAAGAGAATAGAAGCTTTCGAAATGTGGTGCTACAGAAGAACGCTGAAAATTAGATTGGTAGATCACATAACTAACTAGGAGGTACTGAATAGAATTGAGGAGAAAAGAAACCTGTGACACAAGCTCACTAGAACAAGAGATCTATTAGTAGGACACATTCTGAGGCATGAAGGGATCACAAATTTAGTACTGGTGGGAAGCGGGGGATTACAAATCGTAGAGAGAGACCAAGAGATGAAAGCAATAGGCAGGTTCAGAAGGATGTAGGGTGCAATTTTTACTCTGAGATGAAGGGGCTTGCACAGGAAGGAGTAGCATGGAGAGCAGAATCAAACCAGGACAAGAACAACAACAACAACAACAATAGTAGTTTCACAGCAATCACAAACAGTAGTAAACATCCGGAGTCCGCCATTCAGTACAGCAGGCAACGGGACGTGGTGGGGGTGCGATATAGGGATTAAGAAAAAGGTATAAAACACCAAATTTCCTGGTCGAAAACACAACACGGATATAAAGTAACAAGCAAGAAACACATATTTTCTTATTTACCATCTATTAACTTAATTCATATAATCTTACCGAGAAATGTTTTGTTTTCTTTTCACCTTCTTCCTTATCAGAACTACACTACAGACTGTTGACCAAATCATTACAGTAGCTCCATCTGTTATAATCAGCGAAAGTTTTTCCAAAAAAAGGGCATTATACCCAAAATGTTTCGTAAGCAAAAAGATATGTCTTCGGCCTCAGTATTATCGTCACTGATCTTAGCGTCAGCACCTCTCACAAATACAGCGGTCTGGCAACATCCGTTACATCCAGGCTTCCTTCCAAAGCGAAAGATAGAAAAACCAAATGTTTAGCCTCATCTTTAAGATGTGTTTCACATCGTTTGCCGTTTAGTCGACGCGCACGCAAACTCCTCTCCGTGAGAGAGGAACTGCTTCCAGAACCGCAAGAGTCTAGGGATACCAGATTGTTGAGGCAGTAACAAAACACTCTTTAATAAATTGGACAGACTGGTTTGGTAATTCTAAGAGCTATGTGATAGTACACTCTCACTGCATTATTATGGTGGATGACATTTGTCTCTTCCGGTAGATGCGTTACAGGGAGAAGTAAAATCAAGGACAAAACCGCATAGCGCTTTTTAAATAATTGTAAGATATTCAAGAAATGGAACCACATATTGGTTTACGATCAATAGTAACAATTTCAAGATGTGACTTGTATCTATAGTATCTTTCTTCTTTTTTCTCTCTTTCCTGTTTCAGCTCGACACGTTTGGCCTTCCTTTCGTGAGTATGCAAAGTGATCGCGAATTTAACATGAAGGAGATGAAATTGTCAGATCAGATTGTAGTTCTTCAACGCTGATAAAATAGCATTACAAGAGAAACACTGAGGGCTGGTTTGCGTTCCAGTAAAAAAAGTAAGTTTCCTCCCAGTGAGTACTGAAGCATAGGGATTCGACGCATTTTCGTTGTGAGGACCTTAAGTCCCCTCAGCCATTTTCATCTCACTAAGTTTGCCCTAGCGTGAAAGTCAAAGAGACTTCGACACTTCCAACACCAACGACGTGAAGTTTACAGGCCTGTCATACCCCGCGCGTCTGTAACAAATGGGTAGCGTTAGCAGAGAGGTGATGTGGGAACTGCTGGCCGACAGCGCCAGCGGATAAGCAGAGTGGGCTCTCACGGGCGCCCGCGACCGCAACAGCGCATTTGCCCACCACTGGTCTACCGGAAGCCGAAACACATCAGCAGATACCTCCTCGCGGATTTGCACCACCATCCAGCACAAAACAACGCTGTGCTACGTTCGCTGACAGCCCTAGCTCACCGGATTAGTTACGCCAACCATTTACAACAGGAAGTGAACGAGCTCAAGGCAACAGAGACACACTGTGGATGCAATAACAGAGACACAACGAGCTGTGAGATGGAGCGAACACAAAACGAAGGTACAGCAGAGACTCTTCCTGTAGCCCGCATATCTTGCGTGAGGGGCGTCAATGACCGCGGGGGCCAGCTTCTCTGTCGCTCATAAATCTGGTCTGTATTTAATATCTGGGATTTGTTGTGGATTACTAACGACACTTGAATGCTTTCCACAACGCAGGTGTCTACGAACTTCTATGTGAATGCGGTGAAGTCTAAGTTGCTTAATCGCGGAGACCCATTAGCACTCGTACACACATCAAAAAAAGTTTTGCATCACCCTGGTTCCCAGAATTCCTGAAGATAGACGTTAACTGTGGATACTGTATCACAGCCACAGTCATTTGACTGTTCAGAGATGTCACTTAACCCGCCTATTAGATGGAGAGGGTCCGATAGCAGATCAGTTCCAGTTATTCCACCATGAAGGAGGTACATGGCTCATGTTGTCTGTAGTTCCACCATGCCTAGATGGTCAATACCGCGGTTCGATCGCGTCCGCATTGTTACTTTGTGCCCGGAAGGGCTTTCAACATGGGAAGTGTCCAGGCGTCTCGGAGTCAACCAAAGCGATGTTGTTCGGACATGGAAGGAGATACAGATAGACAGGAACTATAGGTGACATGCCTCGTTCGGGCCGCCCAAGGACTGCTACGTACGGCTGCTGCCTACGGATTACGGCTCGGAGGAACCCTGACAGCAACGCCAGAATGTTGAATTTTTCTTGCAGCCACAGGACGTCATGTTACTACTCAGACTGTGCACAGTAGGCTGCATGATGCGCAATTTCACTCCCGACGTCCATGGCGAGGTCCATCTTTGCCTACCACGACACCATGCAACGCGGTTCATATGGGCCCAACAACAAGCCGAATGAACCGCTCAGGACTGGCATCACGTTGTCTTCACCGACGAGTGTCACATATGCCTTCAACCAGACAATCGTCGGAGACGTGTTTGGAGGCAACCCAGTTAGGCTGAACACCTTAGACACAATGTCCAGCGAGTGCAGCAAGGTGGAGATTCCCTGCTGTATTGGGGTGGCATTATGTGGGGACGACGTAATCTCCTGATAGTCATGGAAGGGCCAGAGCGACTGTACGACACGTGAATACCACCCTCCGACGAATAGTGCAACCATATCGGCAGCATATTGCTAAGGAATTCGTCATCATGGACGGAAATTCGCGCCTCCATCATGTACATCTGGCGAATGGCTTCTTTTAGGACAACGACATCGCTCGACTAGAGTTGCCAGCATGTTCTCCAACATGAACCTTATCGAACATGACTGAGATAGATTGAAAATGGTTGTTTATGGAGTAGGTGACCCACCAACCACTCTGAGACATCTACACCGAATCGCCGTTGAGGAGTGGGACAATCTGGACCCATAGTGCATTTATGAACTTGTGCATAGTATGCCACGACGAATACAGGCATGCATTAATGCAAGAGGAGGTGCTACTGGGCATCAGAGGTACCGGTGTGTACAGCAATCTGGACAACCGTCTCTGAGGGTTTCACTGTACAGTGGTAAAACATATAATGTGTGGTTTTCATGAGCAATAAAAAGGGCGGAAATGATGTTTATATTGATTTCTATTCTAATTTTCTGTACAGGTTCCGGAACTCTTGGAACCGAGGTGATGCAAAACTTATTTTGATGTTTGTATTTCGTAACTTGGACGTTGCGTACAAATGGAACAGAACAGTAAGTCAGCTGTAGCAGGACAAGACTAGGAATGTGGCTGCCCCATCAGTTTTCAAGAACCTCGCGTGTTTGCTCGGCAGCCGTGGAAGCAGGAAAGGAAGACAAGTGAGCCAACAGAAATAAATGCTTTGACAACATGAAAAGGGAGGATGGCTAAAGTTACCTACGGCCTGGCTGCCAGAGATTGCTGCCCGGCGGAACGCATGTGTTCGCCAGACAGCAGCACCACTTGACCTGGATTTAACAGTACAAACAGCGGCCGCGAGAGAACTTCTGTGCGGGCTTAAAGCCTCGTTGCAGGAAAACACTGTCCATGGATACAAGCTGCCGATTTCCTGTGGCCTAACAATCACCAGAGTGGCATAGGAAATAGACAGCCGATACGCTACCTTCTACCAATCACCTACTAGAGTTGTCTTCCAATTACATAACAGGGTAGCACAGGGAATAGCGAACCGTACAGCCGACCCACACTCGCATGAAAACTACTTCATATTGTCCAGTGACATGTGCGACGTTCGTACCTACCAGATAACTGGAAATGTCAGTTATAGCAGGCCGGAGTGGCCGTGCGGTTCTAAGCGCTACAGTCTTGAGCAGAGCAACCGCTACGGTCGCAGGTTCGAATCCTGCCTCGGGGATGGATGTGTGTGATGTCCTTAGGTTAGTTAGCTTTAATTAGTTCTAAGTTCTAGGCGACTGATGACCTCAGAAGTTAAGTCGCATAGTGCTCAGAGCCATTTGAACCATTACATATATATATATATATATATATATATATATATATATATATATATATATATATATATATATATATATATATATATGGGAAGACATTCACTAGTGTACAGCAGTGAACTGCTCCGAAGAGAACCGCAGAACGTGGGTAGAAACGTAGGGAATTTTAGTAGTTTACAATGACACGGCTGAATACTCGAAACTGTTTTATCCAAAATTGCTCTGACTGATCCAAAATTGCTCTGACTGTTAGTACAGCGGCAAACGTATATGTGCCTCTCAGGAATCTATTTTTTAAGAGTATCCTACTTGTCTCAGTCTGTCCATGAATTCATCAGGACGTGGAGAACGAAAAGAAGCCGCTACTGTTCGTATGGATTGCTGTTGCCTTAATGTCTGCACACACATGTAAATCACCTGAATGCTTCTTCTGAATGACTAACCGTAATGCCCACTGGCTTGCATGAATGGGTTGGATATCACAATTTTCTTGTAATATCGCCTCACACAGACAAAGTGATCTTCATGTCCACATTGAAAACTAGTTCTACATCTATATCGATACTCTGTACATCACACTTAAATGCCTCGCATTACACCAAGGACAATCTTTCTCATCGTGCTTTGAAAGTCATTGCTTGATTTTCTCCCTAAGAATTGGAACATGCGCCGTGTGCCATGATACTGAAAGATCTTACTCCTATTATTCTTACTGCTTGTCCGAGCACTAAGGTTAATCAAAAAAATGTTCAAATTTGTGTGAATTCTTATGGGACTTAACTGCTAAGGTCATCATTCCCAAAGCTTACACACTACTTAACCTAAATTATCCTAAGGACAAACACACACACCCATGCTTGAGGGAGGACTCGAACCTCCGCCGGGACCAGCCGCACAGTCTATGACTGCAGCGCCTGAGACTGCTCGGCTAATACCGCGCGGCTATTCTTAATCATTGGAGCACTTTTCTCTACATGAGACTGAGTCTCTACATTGCGCTATGGACAATGGATATACAGAGAGCCTCAAAATTATGCTTCGTTGAGTCCACAATGTCTGAGGTTCCACAATAGACAAAATTATCTTTTCTTTAATCAGGGCCTGGCAGTTTTAGAATTGCAATGCGAATGTCTTCGTTTGATATATTCGGAGTCATAGTATCATGCAACATGACTTCACTAAAGGCAGTTCCAAATGAACACTTAAATTTGCAATACCAGGCGAGACGTCTTGAGTTCTGCAACCCATTGTTTGACTGACTGAGCTGGCCGCTGCTTCAGACGAAAAAATTGAAACTCTGCAGTTGCTACGTGAATTTGACTACCAAAATGTTCATCCAGCAGTTTCATAACATTTTCGTACGTGACTTTCTCATTAACAGTTTCGGCACATAATCTGGTACAGACGTGATACATGTGGGTCCAACGGTAGAAAAAAAGTAAGCATTGCGCTTCATACCTCAGATTTTTTAGGCGGCGATGGGTACCTCTAATTGCTCGTTGAAGAAAGACCATTCTTCGTCTTGGGTGTGGTAAGGGCGGAGTCTTGGAGCAGCTGCTACTGGTGGTGCTACTCGCTCGATCAGTAAAGAAGTCAAATGCCTGAGAGTGAGCAGCAGGCGTTGACTCTGCTGTGCCTGAAACTGTGCAAGATCGTTTAGAGACATTTCCTGTTATGGCTCCGATAAGTTGAAATATAGTAGAACATAAACTAAGACAACAGAATAAAACCAGAGTAACAGCAAGAAAAACGTGCACAACTCGTTCACAGACAGATAGCTAGAATAAAAGTCGAGCTGGTTAAGCCCCAATTCTCACACCCATTTGTGGAGACCAGGCGAAACTACATTCGTCCGGCCATAGCTGTTGGCTTTGTGTTGCTCTGGAAGATGGCTCATGTGAACTGCAACACATGAAACATTAGTTCAGTTTGTTACATGAATGATAAAAGTATTTACATAACTTCATACCGTCCTTTGCCACATGAATGATTGATAATTTACAACTGTCATTCATTATTAAGGCATCACTTGATGCACTAATTAACAAGAACTTATCTTGAAGTAAAATGTTTAACTTTAACATAAGTACATTTCCATCTGAGACTTGAATAGCACCTTGATCCTTCTCGATTATGTTGACTGCTTCAGGTGAGGTCATGAACACGGCTGAGCGCTTCCATGCTGAGCTCTATATCGACCTCTGTGCGATAACGCTGCTGTGCTGAGAGGGAGGGTGTGTCTTCTTCAGCCTCTCCCATTCGTCGTTGCGGACTGCAGCGGGACATCGCTGAGGTCTGTGGTACTGGTGTGCATTGCCAGATTTGGTGTAGCGCCACACAGTTCTTACGTCGTCCCTGTTGAACTGTTTTTTCAGAAAACTGCGGTTATTTTGGCAATGCAAGTTCAATAAAACAATTTTTCCGTTTCAGTTACTTTTAATTTTCTCCCACAAGGCGTTTCGAGAGGCTATACTCTCATCTTCAGGTAGAAAACACCGATATCTAGTGACATGTTGAGCAGCTGGATGCAGCAAATTGTTTGTTGTGGTTTCATTTTGTTACAAAAAGTACAACAGGCACTTTTTATAGTCATATGGCACTCGCCATGACAAACTGCAGAGTTCTGTTCACCAGAACTGATTGTAAGTAACTTCGTCACCATTTCAGATGTATAAGCTCAGTGCCATACGACGATACGACGATAACGAGTCCCTGTTATACTTTTGTAGCAAAATGTAAAAAAACAAACAACTAGCTGCATCCAGCTGGTACCTATGTAACTAGATATCGCTGTTTTCCGCCTCAAGATGAGAGTACAAACGTTTGAAAAGCGTCATGGGAGAAAATAAAAAGTGACTGACACATATAAATCGTTTTATTTGAACTTTTACACAGTTCATCGCAGAACAAGACAATGTCATGGCAGTTCACACTTCCCGGTCACATGACTCCAAATTCAACATTTTGTGTTGGCTGTGCATGAATCAGTAGTTCTCTTATCTGACTGCTTCTAGTCTTCAACCAATGGTATTGGATGACACAGAATTCTCCGCGGATATTACTTGCTCTTGGATGGCAGGTGCAGATGTGAAGAGGCTACGATAAGCTTGGTGCACAATATGGCGATCCTCCCTTATGGTGGTCAGACATCGACGACCAGATTCTAGTATGCCTGCCCTCATGTTCCCATGTAGTCCACAACGGAGTCAGTGCCACGTCCGAACTGCGCGCAAATATGGATACGGCACGATTCGACTAGCCCCGAAATGAAGATCCACATTAATCATCCTTTCGAACTTCGGTAGTTGCTGATAACATTGTCTTGCACGAGTCCGCAGAATGTTCATATCCTTAAGAGGTATCACTCAACATCTGACGCTATTCACGTGTCTTACTTAGCCTATCAGGTTTTTCTGACAACATAACAACACTAAACACTTGGAGCAATAACGTACTGCAGTGGCCATTTTCGTGGCACATAGAACTGTAAGTTTAATCAGTTACACACCTGCTAGTAGTGTGTAAGTGTACGAAGTTACATCGACATCTGACCGCGTCTCCTGGATGCTTCACGTTCTAGTCGGTCAGTGTTAATTTATGTTTAACATTACAAGCTAATGACACCGATACACACTGCGTCACACATAAAGGGGTTCACCGTACTGGTGATTTTATGGTGATACTAGCTGTTCCCCACTATGCATTGTCATGCCTCAATATGGTTAAATGGAATAGAAAGGAAAGAGAGAGTAGACGTTTGTAATATGTATAGGAACTGGATATACGTCTTAACCTCATTCTCTTCACTGTCTCTGTCCATCTCCTCCTCTCGTACTCTTTGTCCAGCTCCTCCTTCTCTCTGCCCATCTTCTCCTAACCCCCCTCTCACCATCTCCTCCTGCCCCCCTCTCTCTCCTTCTCACTACCTATCACCATTACCTGTCTTTTCTCCATCAATCTCCTCTTCCCCACTCTCACTATCTCCCCCACTCCCTATCTCTCCTTTTCTCTTTCCATCTCCTGTCCCTTCTCTCTCCATCTCTTCCTACCCTCTTTCTCTTCAATTATTTCTCTTTAAGCTTTCTATGTCCATTTCCGCCAACCCTTCTGTCCATCTCCTTTTCCCCCATCTCTATGAACTTGATAATTGTTTATCTTTGTTGCAAATTCGGCGTATGTAGTAGAATTCTAATCATAATCCAGTAAGCCACTAAACAATATTCCTGTTTCCTAACAACGTTTCACTATTATATGTATTCAAAAATATACAGCCTATATGTTTGAAAACTTTTACTAGAGTATCGCGCAAAAATTAGAAATAAATTGGTAGAGTATTGTTTCAGTTGTTTCTTAACTATGTTTCCCCTTAACATATTGCAAAATATTTATGTCTTGTATACCACGTGTCCTTCCTAAGAGTCGCCAAGCGCGTTTTCTCTGTTATTTCGGCAGATATTTACAATTTCGATATTTAATTGTGTGGCTAGAGTCAGCTCAAACAATTAAGTCTCTCAAGATACGGCCAGTGTCAACGGAAAGCGCTGGTTTCGAAGCTATCGACCGAGCGACGTGGAGCAGCAGTCAGTACACTGGACTCGCATTTCGGGAGGTCGACGGTTCAAACCCGCGTCAGACCATCCTGACGAAGGGTTTGAGTGATTCCCCTATGTTGGTTCCTTTGAAAGGACACTGCCTGTTTTCTTAACCATCCATCCATAATCCGAGCTTGTTCTCCGTCTTTACTGACTTAGTTGTCGACGGGACGTGAAACACTTACTTTTCTCCTCCTCTCGAAGCAATCGGTGAAGAACTTCCGGAGATTCAAGCTTTTGAAGAGACAAACATTTATGTTGTTATATAGAGTTACCCTATAATTAGTATATATATACGTATATACATATATATTACATGTGGCACTCCAGTAGGTGTATAAAAACACGCAAATATTCTAAAGCAACGTTGCGTCAAAATTTCTAAGCAATTGGTAAATATCTTTTGGAGAATTAAGGTTTTGAACAAACCAAGTTTTACGTATTTATTTGCATCGATGTACACACGTTAGGGTTGCCATGTTTTTCTAAACCAATGTAGGGATTTTTTGTCGAATATGGAACTTTTAAACTGAACAAAATCGGGATCCTTAACGTTTGTTTTTAACATCAGTTTCGTCTCGGTGAGCCACAATTAACTGTGAGAGGCATAGAATACAGTGAGGGCTATAGCAAGTCATCATTACCTTTCTAAAGGCATGAGGTAACCTTACACCATTCGTCATTACATTTGGGTTGTAATTTAACTTTTTTCTTATTCTTTGTCAACGATATTTCATCGGTTTTAGTTACGGAGAATCTAGTATTGTAGAAATGCTTCACCATCAGTACCAATAACCAACTGTTTCGACCGATTTCTGAGTCGCTACCGAGTTCGATGTAACTGCACGTACTGCCCCAACGTTTACCGCCACCGTGCCGTATGGACAAACCACAGGCGTTTCTGCAAGCTGAATTCAGAGGTGGAAATCGATTAAATGACGTTCGCAATCGAAACAGATTTGTCATATGAAATGATACATTTAATAAAGATGTAATTGTAATAGGTAAGTCCACTTATCGCAAGGAAGGGAAACAACTGAAATAGAGTGAAGTACAACACACAGTAACAAAGCTGACAACAATCTCTACCTTACTCAGTGCTGTCAGCTATGTTGGTAACGTTGGCTGCAGGCAAAACCAAATTACTGCTGGCTGCAGCCAAAAACACATGACTGTCGACCGGAGCTTATGGACTTCCACCGACTGAGGATATTTTTTTGTCCAATCTTGGCATTTGGTCATCGTCATAGAGCGATTCACTTCTTGGGAGCTGATCGTCCAACTCCAAGTTTAGACTGAACGGCTGCTGAGTGGAAGTCTTTTAGGGCTAAAACGGCATTTTCAAGTCCTGTTACATTTAAAAGAGTGCCTCTTAACTAGCATAATGAACAGACAGTATTGTGTGAAACATTAACCATTCTAGTGCTATCGGGAATTTTATCTATTCGACAGGGTTTCATCGTGAATCGGATTTTGAACAGAATAATCGGAATAATCCCGCCCGAGTCGCGGTAACTTGGCAATCCTGCCACCAGGACCTCAGGTGTGGGAGGCACTGTTTTGCAGCACACTTTTTGCAGACAGTGTGCGAGGGAAGCTGTGACCGGCGGCACCCTCAGAACGCCAGTGGCCGCGCGCCGCCGTATTTCACTGGCGCTGACACATCGGCGCCTCGCGCCCGTAACTCACGCCCCAGGCGTGAGCTACGGCACGTCACGTCTGCTGCACGGAGATACACATCTGCTGCCACCCTACCCCCCACCCCTGCCACGACACAGCTTCGTTCGGCTAAAGAACTGCCTGCTCCGTTTCCGCTTCCGCCGGACACGCACTACTTGTTGCGCTCTACCTCTTTGACTGCGCTGCACGTCGTAATTTGGGGTAAAAGCTGAACAGATTTACTGCAAAGCAGACAAATGAAGTGATGTATGGGTGGTCATGGGACAGTCAGGCTAGAGACTACAAGGGCCCTTTGTGGTGTTACACTGAGGTGCCAAGGGTCATGGGACACCTACTAATGTCGTGTCGGACCTCCTTCTGCCGGACGTTGTGCTACATATCTACGTGGCATTGGCTCAAGAGGGCGTTGGCAGTCCCATGCAGAAATATTGAGCCATATTGTCTCTATAGCCATCCAAAATTGCGGAAGTTTTGCCGGTGCAGGATTTTGTGGAGGAACTGACCTCTTGATTATATCCCGCATGTGTTCGATGGTATTCAGGTCGGCCGTTCTGTGGCGGCAAACCATTCGTTCGAACTGTCCATAATCTTCTCCAAACCAATCGCCAGCAATTGTGGCCCAGGGAAAAGGAGCATTGTCATAAAAATTCCATCGTTGTTTGGGAACATGACGTCCATGAATGGCTGCAAATGGTCTCCAGATACCCGAACAACCAGAGGACCTGTTCCATTCCACGAAAACACAGACCACAGCATTATGGAGCTTCCACTAGCTTACATAGTGTCTTGTTGACTACTTGGGTCCATGGCTTCTTGGGGTCTGCGCCACACTCGAACCCGACCATCAGCTCTTACTAACTGAAACCGGGACTCATCTGACAGCCCTAACCTAGCCCCCTCGGTCTTCCACTTGTTTGGGCCGTTAAAGGATACCATTCGTGGAAGACATTTTGAGGACGATAAGGTGGCTGGGTCCAGCCGACATGATCCCGAGCCCAGGTGCTGTAGCCTTCTCCACCAGACATCACGGCACCTACAGTATCAGCAACTGAACTGACAGCCTGCAGCCGCGGGTTGCCCGCTCGCAGGCACACCGAAGCATTACACAACCGACAGGCAATACTGATGATCGGCCACAACAGCAACAACTACAACAACACCACTGCAAAGACACCAGCGGCCACCAGGGCCCCTACCGGCCCACATAAACATAAGGAAGAGGTCGCTGCAGATCCCGGAACTATTTTCACACGTCACACCACGTGATGGAAAATAGTTCCGAGGTACTCGTCCGCCGAAGCGATATAAAGGCCGGCGCTCGGCCGCACATCGGCAGTTCATCGACCGCCAGCAGACGTGGATACCTGCCGCCCCGGCATCCCGGCTTGGATCTTTTCGCTGATCTCTGGATTAGGCTTGGTATATCGGAGAAGTCTTTGGCGGAGACTAATAGGGAATTATTTCTGGTGTTTTCTATATCATTCTTGTATGTAGTTTTGATTCGAAGACAGATCTCTATTTTGTGTTGGTGCTATACTTGGACATTTTGTTTTGGTTAATTGAACGGTCCAATAAATTGTTTTCGTACTTTCATCGTTAGTTTCTTCTGTTTACGCAGACATAGCACCAGGAGAGGCGCTGCAGGCGACGTCGTGCTGTTAGCAAATACCATCGTTTCGGTCGTCAGGGCCATAGGCCATTAACGCTAATTTTCGTCACGCTGTCGTAACGGATGCATTAGTCGTAGTCCCACAATGATATCTATGGTTATTTCACTCACAGTTACTTGTCTGTTAGCACTGACAACCCTACACAAACGCCGCTGCTCTCGGTCGTTATGTGAAGGGCGTCGGTCACTGTGCTGTCCGCGCTGAGAGGTAATGTCTGAAGTTTGGTATTCTCGGTACACACTTGACACTCTCGGTATGTTCAATTCCCTAACGATTTCCGAAGTCGAATGTCCCATACGTTTCGTTCCATTCTGCTTTCGTGGTCTCTTGATTCTGGTCGTGATGCTATATGCATGTCGGAAAACTTTTCACATGAACCGTCTGATTACGAACGTCAGTTCCGCCAATGCACTGCCCGTGTATACCTTGTTACGCGGTACTACCGCCTCCCGTGTATGTGGATATAGCTATCCCCATAACTTTCCTCACCTCATTGCATGAGCGTTGTTGTGTTAGTACAATCAACTATGTTTGCGATACCTAAACATGGTGGATAACGCATTTAACGTTTTATATTGCGGTTGTAAGTTCGTTAATTTGCAACCGTAAAACGAGAGGTGGACTATGGTAGTCACTCACTTTTCTATATCACGTGCATTGCAAACATTGTTTGCATTGCAATTCTACAACTCTATAGCGTGAATAAAATGGATGACTGGGGACATTAAATCTGCACATAATAACGATAACCTGCAGACTCACCAAATCATGTCACAAACTGAACCATATGTGGGAAAACGGTTCTCTGTCATCTACTTTGACTAATTTTGACTGTGACTTTTCAATTTTAGAAGAAATATCGTGTTTAGAAGAAATAATTGTTAACAAAGGTGTTACACAAGGGTGTGCACTATCACCTACCCTTTCTAAGAGGGTAGCACAGAAAGTACTGCACCGCATTTTTTATCTTAGTCGAAAACAAAGCTATGAATGCGAAACGTTACGTATGAATTATTTGAAGTCTGCTGAATGAGCGCGCCAAGTTTCCGCCACTTCCGGGAGCTAGTGTAGCTGCTGGACAGTTTCAAAATGGCGTCTGTAGGTGATTTACGTTACAAGCAACGTGCCGTCATTGAATTTCTCACTACAGAGAAACTGTGGGAAATATTTATAAACGCTTGTGCAAAGTCTACGGAACATCTGCTATCGACAGAAGTACAGTTTGTCGCTGGGCACGGAGGATTAGTTCATCAAATGACTGATCGGCTGAGCACCACGAGTTGCCGCGGTCGTGGAGACCATCCACGGCTGTCACACCTGACAACCCTAACCTAGCCCCCTCGCTCTTCCACTTGTTGGGGGCGTTAAAGGATGCTATTCGTGGAAGACATTTTGAGGACGATGAGGAGGTGATTCACACAGTGAAGCACTGTGAAGCACTGGCCCCGCCACCTGGGCAAGGAGTGGTACAGACATGGCTTAGACACCCTTGTTCCGCTCTGGAGGAGTGCCATGCAGATTACGTGGAAAAATAGGGTGTCCAGATAAAACAGCATTCTTTCATGTATGTAATTCTCATTATGTTCAATGAAGAATTGTTGCAGGAAAAAAATGCGGTACGTTACTTTCTCGGCCTATTTATTTACACCTCGTAAAAAAAAAAAAAAAATACGTGTTTCAAAATTTTGCTGACCAGTAACGAGCATTGTGAATAACCCGTTGCCAGCGATGCGGAAGTCATACCCTTACCAGGGCCAGTTGTGTTGACAGTTCGAGCGGCGCGGTCTATTGCCCGACGAAGTTGTCGGCTGCTCATTTTTGGAACACAACCTACGACTAGCTTATAGACAGAAGTGATGATATTTTCTGCAGGACCTGACCATCATTTTGCAGGATAATGCTCAAGCAAGTACAGTGCAAGCTGTTACTGATTTGTTTGACTGAAGGGACTGCTAAGTGCTATACCACCTACTGCACTCGATTTCTGAACAGAAGGAAACAATCCATAGCATTCGCTTCAGAACTGCTAAAACTTCGTCGGGCAAAAGGTCGCGCCGCTCGAAATGTCAACACAACTGGCACTGCTAAGAGTATCCTACGACGTCCACATCGCTGGCATCGGGTTGTACACAGTGCAGGTAACTACTTTGAAGGTCAATAAAACTTCCAAACACGTATCTATTTTGTACGAGCTAGAAATAGTTGCCACCGTTAAAGCTCCAACCCTCGTATTTACATTGACTCTATTCTTCGTAAATGGAAGAGCGAAGAAACAAAAAATTTAAGATAACGAGTGAGGAACACCTGAATGTACTTTTGTTTGCTGATGATATCGTTATTATTCAAAAGAAGAAAGATGACCTCCAAAGATCTGTATACCGACTGAACGAAATATACGAGGAATACGACTTTAAGATTTCTAGTAATAACACGAAAGTAATGGGATTCTCAGCAAAATATTCAGTTAGATCAAAAGTTGTTTTGGATGATTAAGTTTTAGACGAAGTTTCCCTGCTCACTTATTTAAGCTGTGCTAGAAGTTTTGATTTTGACTCTAATACTGAAAATTTAGCAAACAAATTCCAACCTTCGGTGGTATCATTAGCAGAACGTTGGACCATAAAGTAAGAAAAGAGACCATCATGAACTTTTATAAGGTTATGACGGTTCCTGTGTAATTCTATGGAAGCGAAAGTTGGGTCACCACAAAAAAAAGAAAAAAATTCAAACAGCAGAGGCGAGGTTCTTAAGAACACGAAGGGCTGCATAATGACAGACGTGATAACAAAGGAAGATGCTAAAGGAGAATTAAAGATCACGAAAATGGATGAAAAAATTCAAAAATATCATGGAGATAGGAGACAAAACCTCGCCAGGATGCCAGGTCACAGAATTCTCAAGAAGATCTTGATCTACAAGCTGAATGGGAAAATAGATATTGGTAGGCCTGGTAAGAGATGGGAACGATTTTTTTATGAGTTCAGGAAGGAATAAGGTGCGGATAATGATTAATTTCACCGCACGATCTTAGGAGCTACGTCACGGATTGTGCGGCCCTTCCTGCTGGAGGTTAGAGTCCTACTTCGAGCATGGGTGTGTGTGTGTGTGTCGATCTTAGTATAACTTAGTTCAAGTAGCGTGTAAGTCTAGGGACCGATGACCTTAGCAGTTTGGTCCCTTAGGAATTCACACACAGTTGAACACTTCTTGAATGATGATTTTTGATTATTTAACTCGCAAACAAGAGTTTTACTTCAAAAGTAACGTTGTCTGAGATTGGTAACAAACTTTCTACGGAATACAATTAAAAAAAATCCCGTAAATAATTTAATAAATGATTAAACAGGCTGTTATTTGGTTCAGCTATAAATGAACAGCCAAACAAAGGCGCTCTTGTTCATAAGTATGCAGTAACGTGATGCGCTATTAAATGTAAACATAGTTGTAGCTGACAGCTGTCAAATTGAAAATAACCACTTACAGCGTGCCTTGTAACAATAGCGACCGAGCAGTTTTGCTATGATTCGTCAGCGCTCGGAATATAATGGCGGACGCCAGAACTCACGCGTTCCGTCACATACCACAACAATAAAATACGTAAATTTACATAATAAACAAACTGCACACAATTATTACAACACACCCCTCTAAAAGATACGTAAAATATATGGAATAATAGCTACAATAGAACAAAAGAGAATAATGGACGTAGCAAATGGTAATGACTACTGTTAATGATAGAATTAACAATATCAACTCTGATTGCAAACAGAGCTCACTGAAATTATATTTATTTTGAAACAAAGCCAATACCAGGAAAGTTCGTCAAAAGAGACAAAGAAATTAATTTCAAACTACGTGAACTGTTTTAATTCGTTAAAGGGGAGAGCGCTTGACGTTGCAGCTTATATGATTATACCGGCGTTACGATGTGACGTTGACGGTGGCGCGTTGATTGTACCTCCTTCAGATATCAAACTGCAGCAGATATACCATCTCCCTCGGTGTAAGATTCTCTAGGAATAATACTCGTATTATCTTCTGCTGCCCTCCTTTTGTCGTAAGTGGATCGGATGTAATTGTTATGTAGCAACGCCTCTTGCGCATATGATTCCGTCATCACTGTCCCGTATACAGTTTTAAAACTGCTGTATGAATTTCACCTTGACTCGCCTATCGCAAAACTACCACTCATGATCGCGAATTTACAGTTCTGGCGAAAACGGTACCACACCTGATAAAAAAAGTTTGAAAGGCTCCACGCTGACAGTTAATGTTTTAACGCGTATGCCAATTCATTGAGATGCATACAAGATAATAACTTTAAAGTACATTAGTTAATGCAACTCAGTTACATGCGAACAGTTCGGTTCTAGCAACCACGACCAATATCCGCTCGCGTGTACTGTACATTGTCACTGTCGTTTGTAGTACCCCACGAATCTCACAGTCACGTTATTCATATGGTCTAACGGTTCTTTTAATTGTCGGAACGTTCATGTTTAAATTTCGTTTAAACAGTTACGGAAAAATAAGAATGCAGCCATACATTTTAATTTCTTGCTGTCCAACATGATTACCCAACATAAGCTCACGTACACGCCACGCGGTAATTTTCAGGAATGATTGGCTATCTAACAGTATACCCCTAACGATACGTATTGAACGTGAGACCCGATGTCGACGACACGACTCTGATGGCGCCAATTATGGTAAATTATTAGTGAGTTGCCAGGGGAACATAGTTCGTCGTATTATGTTGTGAATAGCAATGAGTGAAAACGTTGCGGTTTCCAGTGCCGATAGTCTCACACGGCGAAATCTAATTCCTCGATTATGTTAATGCTGAAAGTTGTTTGAAATTGTTTTGGGACTTCGGGCTGCTCCCAAATGAGGAGGTAAACCAAATACCGTGGCCCTTGACATCCATAGCTGTTACCTCAGCTCTCACAATGTTGTATGCAGAGCTAGCTTATCCTTGTGGAAAGAGAAAAATGTTTACATGTATTTAATTCAGCAGGCTCTCCTAGCCGGCCTTGTTGAACAGCCACTCGTGGTCATTGGAAGACACCCGAAGAAGGTCGTAGCGGTGGGATCTAAGAGTCTCCTTTGGTGAAAAATTCGGACAGAAATATGACGCCGCAGAATCAGACAGAATATTCTGCTCTCAGTGCTTAAATGTGGAATTCAATCCTCTCACGTACATACCTCGTCTGTGCAGACGACGTCCAGTGTGAAACGAATTCAAATAGGTGGATCTAGCAATCTGCATTCCTGTTACTTGCTCATCATTGTCGTTCTGACAGACAGTAAGACATGTGAACGGTATATCTGCCTTTGCGAGCAACACCCTACATCGCTTTAGGCGGAAGTGAAACTCCACCTTCCTGCAGCCTGTATTACTATACTGAGGTTACCCTGCTCAGCTCGTCTTTGATCTTGCCTTAGTTATTAAACTTCTGCTTCTCACCTCATCAGTATACAGACCATGCTTCCGACTCGCTAATGAAAATTACCGCCTCCCCAAACAACTTCGCACCTGTGACGCTATAGGGGCACTACCTCTCACCCCCTAATTTCACCCGTATCCTTAAGTAATTGCGACTACATTAATACCAAGTTCTAAAACTGAAGCGAGAAGTTAGGTTGTGCTTAACAACAACAGTGTCGAAACCCAGACTGACTTCAGAGTACCATCCGTTTGTTATACTGACAAATCGGTAAGGATTCACTGCTTCCCTAGAACAGTTAGTGCAGCAGCCTATCACTTGCAGTAGTGGACAATATATTAATAAACGTATGGTTTTTGTACATGGTATCTTCCCTTTACCGTATGAGTATGAAACACACTCCATATAACCAGAAGTACATTCTAACAAAGGAATAACATGATAATCATTGATATCTTTCATTGTCATGCATGAATACAATCACTATCATCGCGCAGCGCCATGCAGTAGTACATATGCGAAAGAAGTTTTTCCTAAGTAATGGGGCCGGCTGTTGTGGCCGAGCGGTTCTAGGCGCTTTAGTTTGGAACCGCGCGACCGCTACGGTCGCAGGTTCGAATCCTGCCTCGGGCATGGATGTGTGTGATGTCCTTAGGTTAGTTAGGTTTAAGTACTTCTAAGTTCTAGGGGACTGATGATCTCAGATATTGAGTATCATACTGCTCAGAGCCATTTGAACCTAAGTAATGATAATGCTTTCCTTTATTGGAAAGTGTTGGGATACTTGTTGCTTGTCTGTATTTGTGGAACAGAATTCATCTAGATCCCTCCGTGTTAACAACTGACATATTTCATAAAACCGAATCTAATTATAACTATTAGCTCAGTCAACTAGAACTAAATGCACATTGCGTCTTTCTGAGTATGAACGTGTAAGAGTATGGCAGGTAAATCGGAGGAACTGTTCGTAAAATATGGAAATGTTACACAGTCACACAACAGACTAAAATTTTTCTCTCAAACACCTTTACTTAGGTGATTTGTCTTTTGGTGAAGGCGCATCAGCGTTCTAGCCTTTTCACCACTCTAGAAGTCACCAGCAGTAAGCAGTGTTTCGTATTGTATGTCCATTAGAACTGATGAAAGCAATGACAATATACACTGAAGCGCCAAAGAAATTGGTATAGGCATGCGTATTCAAATACACAGATATGTACACAGACAGAATACGGCGCTGCGTTTGGTTACGCCTATATAACAAAACAAGTGTCTGGCGCAGTTGTTAGAATGGTTACTGCGGCTACAATGGCATGTATCAAGATTTTAGTGAGTTTGAACGTGGTGTTATAGTCGGTGCACGAGCGATGGGAATCAGCATCTCCGAGCTAGCGACGAAGTGGGGATTTTCCAGTACGACCACTTCACGAGTGAACCGTGAATATCAGGAATGCGGTGAAACATCAAATATCCTACATGGTGGCGGCCGCGGAAAGGTACTACAAGAACAGGACCAACGACGATTGAAGAGACTCGTTCAACGTGACAGAAGTGCCAACCTTCCGCAAATTGCTGCAGATTTCAATGCTGGACCATCAACAAGTGCCAGCCTGCGAACCATTCAACGAAATATCATCGATGTGGGCTTTCGGAGTCGAAGGCCCACTTGTCTACTCTTGATGACTGCACGACACAAAGCTTTACACGTCGCCTGGGCCCGTCAACACCGACATTGCACTCTTCATGACTGGAAACGTGTTGCCTGGTCGGACAAGTCTCGTTTCAGATTGTATCGAGGGCCGGCCGGATGGGCGAGCGATTCTAGGCGCTACAGTCTGGACCGCGCGACCGCTACGGTCGCAGGTTCGAATCCTGCTCGGGCGTGGATGTGTGTGATGTCATTAGGTTAGTTAGCTTTAAGTAGCTCTAAGTAAAAGGGACTTATGACCTTAGAAGTTAAGTCCTATAGTGCTCAGAGCCATTTTGAACGGATCCTTAGTACCTGCATATCAGCAGGGGACTTTCAAGCTGGAGTTCTGTTATGGTGTGGGGCGTGAACAGTCGAAATGATATGAGACCCCTGATACGTATAGATATGACAATGACAGGTGACACGCACGTAAGCATCTTGTCAGATCACCTGCTTGCATCAATGTCCATTATACTCGTACATTCAGACGTACTAGGGAAATTACAGCACGACAACGCGAAACTCCTAACCCCCAGAATTGCTAGAGAGTGGGTCCATGAACACCTTTCTGAGTTAAAACACTTCCAATGGCCACCAAACTCCCCAGACATGATCATTATTGAGCATATGTGGTACGCCTTGCAACGTGGTGTTCAGAATGGATCTCCACCCCCTCGTACTCGTAGGGATTTATGGACAGCCCTGCATTATTCATGGTGTCAATTCCATTCAGCACTACTTACGACATTAGTGCAGTGTATGCCACGTCGTGTTGCGGCACTTCCACGTGCTCACGGGATCCCTGCAAGATATTATGCAAGAGTACCATTTTCTTTGGATCTTCATTGTAGTAATCATTTGAGCTTTGGATTGCACGTCCTTGTTGAGTGGGAATGAAAATTTTGTGCCCCTTTCAATATGCCGTATATCAGTCGTGCGAGGGTCAATCGGAAATAATAATTTATGTCCGCACCTGAAGTATACGACTAATTTGTAAACGAAGCGAAGGTCGTTGTGAGCCGAACAAGGAAGGAATGCCAATAGCGATAACCACAAGCTCGAAGCTACCTGGAAGATCAGTATCCAAATAGCACATCGGCGAGACTTGTAACAACTCCTGTCGACTACTATATACGACTACCTAAAGGCTACTTTCCTGGCTCCATGCAGCGAGCAGCTGGATGCACAAAAGTTGTCATTCACTCGCTGAGCCGCTATCGATTTCGTCCCATGGTTTAGATAATAAAATGGGTTGCCTCCGATGAGCTTTCTTGAATGGGCCGAGCAGATAGAATTGGACGCAATTGATTTCCTTGCGTTGTTATTCTGATCGGTCAATATTTTCGTTCCGTAGCGTGCACAAATGTTGGGGTAGCCCAACGTTTCAATAACGAGCGTGATTTTGTCGGTACCGATACATAACTGGCAACATAATACACGTGTCGTCACCTAGCATCCCTGATAATGTGGTCGACACCCTGGATGATTTGTGAAGTCATTGCAGTCGCTGACCGTTCACTTCGCTCTGCGTTTCCCCAGCCAAGTTTGTCTGCCCTTCAGCTTCTCTACTGGGATGTATCACCATCTTATGCTGCTTACGTTACCGTAGAAACTCCATAAATCTTCTTCAGCCTTTCGTGAATGCTATTAAGCGTTTCACTCTCTCCAGTTAAGAATTCAGTCAAAGAACACTTACACGTATGAAAATGTCGGCCATTTACTAAGCTTACACCGTTCTGCAGTTTCTTGAAGTAGGACGCTATTATTGGATTGGGCTACAGAAGTTGGTCTGCAGAGGAGCGCCAAATTTATGATTACTGCAATATCAGCAAAATAAAGCAGAAGAGCATACACTGATCGGCCTGAACATTATTATCAATGAGATATTATCTATATGAACCGCTCCAGGCGATAGCAGTGTCATCTGACGAGGAATGACAATTAGTCAGACACACGAACGGTACATGTAAAGTCAGTAAGCGTCCTATCCGTGAACAGAATGGGGAAGCCGATCGATCTATCTGTGTTTGACGGAGGGCAAATTGTGATGGCCCAGGGGCTCAACACGAACATTTCGGAAACTGCGCGACTCGTCGAGTATTCGAGGAGAGCTGTGGTGTGTGGTTTCAACACGTGGCGAAACCAAGGTGAAACTACGTCCAGACGCCTTGGGACTGGATGGCCACCCCTAATTATATGTCGTTTGTCGTAGGCCGTTCGCCTGCTTAGATGGGTGGTAACAAATGTTTGCAAGCGGGCCCAGGTTCGATTCCCAGCCGGGTCAGAGATGTTCTCCTTTCGTGGACTGGTTGTTTTCATCATCATTATTTCATTCTCACCAACGGCACGCAATTCGCCCAATGTGGCGTCGACTGAAATAAGACTTGCACTTGGCGGCCCAACTTCCCCAGATGGGGCCTCCCGGCCAGTAATGCCATACGCTGATTTTATTTCATGTTGTAGGCTGGTCAGACTGGTAAACCAAGATAGACAGCGAACTGTGGCGGCATTACCATCAGACTGTAATGTAGGCCAGAGTACAACTGTGACTCAAAACACGGTGCACTGAACACTTCCACAGCCGATGACATCGGCAACTGCGACAGAAATGGGTATGTGACCATTGGCACTGTAATTTGGTGCAGTAACCGAACAATGCATGGTCTGATGAGACCCGATTCCTTCTTCAGCATAGCGCGAATCCGTCGTCTTCCAGCAGAACAGCTCATTGATACCTGCATTGCGTGATGGAGACAAGCTGGTGGTGGCTCCATTAATCTCTGCGGAACATTTATATGGGCATTCCTGGATCCAGTGGGGCTCCTGCATGGTACCATGTCAGCCAAGGAGTATCATACCCTGGTCGCAGAACGCGTACACCCATTCATGACGATCACGTTTCATGGTGGCAGTGGCATTGGCATTTTTCAACAATACAGTGCGCCAAGACACAAGGTCACAAGTGTGATGGAGTGGTTCCGGGAACACTGTGGTGAGTTCCAGTTGATGTACTGCCCTTTGCCCTCCCACCTGCCGCCAACTCGCCAGTTATGAACCCCCCGAAACACATTAGGAATATGACTGAAGGTGGTGTCAGAGCTCATCACCCCTTTCCAGGAATATATGGGAATTAGGTGACTTCTGTGGCTGCAGATGAGGTGCCGACACCCTCCAGTGACCTACCAACGCGTCATTGCTTCCATGCCACGAAGCGTCACTGCTGCTATCCGTGCCAAAGGTGGAAATAACGGCTATTAGCTGGCTGATCGTTGTATAGGAGGCATTACTTTCTGAATGGCCCTTGTATGTTTAAAAAAGTTCAAGCTGTACTTGCATTACAAGAAATTGCAATAGCCTCAGAAACCACAGTTACCAAATTTTAATGTTACCGTGTTATCCAGTCCGGACATCACAAAGTATTACGTTAGTTTCACATACTTTATACATCCAACATTTTGTGTTCACCATTATATTTTCCTCGTACTATCGACCTGACGGTACACCCTAGACATGGTGACACGTGAGTAGATAGCGCTTACTGTGCCTCTGCACCCTCAAAATAAGGCACCTATCTAGCGTGCAGATTTAGCGCATCTTAGCCATCCTGCTTTGGATGGTCACTCTGACGGTATTGCATATAACCGTCTCACTGATAAAACACACAAAGTTATTTGATTTGTCATGGAGACAAGACCGTTGTTTCACTTACACAACAGATGTCTACAGTTCCGATGGATATTACAATATGTCATCATCTGCAGCTCGACACGTTACCAACTACGAAGGGGGTTCAATAAGTAATGCAATACACATTTTTTTTCTGATAATAGATTGGTTGTATTCAGGATTCCAGTGTATCATATTATTCCCCATTCTTTTGACTACGTCCGTAGCTCGTGGTCTCGAGGTCGCGTTCTCGCTTCCCAAGCATGGGGTTCCGGGATCAATTCTCGGAGGGGTCAGGGATTATCACCTGCCTCGTCATGACTGGGTGTTTGTGTTGTCCCCATCATTTCGTTATCATTCATGGCAGTGGCGAGATTGGGATGAGTGAAGGTTGGGAATCTGTACGGGCGCTGATAACCGCACACTTGAGCGCCCCACAAACCAAACATCATCATCATATTTTGGCTACATGACTCTGATTTTAAAAATCATCTCTATTCAATGAGACGGTCTTACGCCACTTAACTGGGAGGGTCAGTATTCCCGCATGGTACCACTCAACTGGTCGACGTCGGCACCACTAGCTCCCTCCATCAATAACGTCCTCATCATCTACGTACCTGTTCCAGCGTATAGCATCCTTTATTGGGCCAGATACTATACTGGCCATTAAAATTGCTACACCACGAAGATGACGTGCCACAGACGTGAAATATAACCGACAGGAAGAAGATGCTGTGATAGCCTTTCACAGCATTCACACAAGGTTGGCACCGGTGGCGACACTTACGACGTGCTGACATGAGGAAAGTTTCCAACCGATTTCTCATACACAAACAGCAGTTGACTGGCGCTGCCGGCTGAAACGTTGTTGTGATGCCTCGTGTAAGGAGGAGAAATGCGTACCATCACGTTTGCGACTTTGATAAAGGTCGATTGTAGAATATCGCGATTGCGGTTTATCGTATAGCGACATCGCTGCTCGCGTTGGTCGAGATCCAGTGACTGTTAGCATAGCAGAATATGGAATCGGTGGGTTCAGGAGGGTAATACGGAACGCCGTGCTGGATCCCAATCCCAACGGCCTCGTATCACTAGCAGTCAAGATGACAAGCAACTTATCCGCATGGCTGTGACGGATCGTGCAGCCACGTCTCGATCCCTGAGTCAACAGATGGGGACATTTGCAAGACACCAACCATCTGCACGAACAGTTCGACGACGTTTGCAGCAGCATGGACTATCAGCTCGGAGACCATGGCTGCGGTTACCCTTGACGCTGCATCACAGACAGGAGCGCATGCGGTGGTGTACTGCACGAATGGCAAAACGTAATTTTTCGGATGAATCCAGGTTCTGTTTACAGCATCATGATGGTTGCATCCGTGTTTGGCGACATCGCGGTGAACGCACATTGGAAGCTTGTATTCGTCATCGCCATACTGGCGTATCACCCGGCATGATGGTATGGCGTGCCATTGGTTACATGTCTAGATCACCTCTTGTCGCATTGACGGCACTTTGAACAGTGGACGTTAGATTTCAGATGTGTTACGACCCGTGGCTCTACCCTTCATTCGATCCCTGCGAAACCCTACATTTCAGCAGGATAATGCACGACCGTATGTTGCAGGTCCTGTACGGGCCTTTCTGGATACAGAAACTGTTCGACTGCTGCCCTGGCCAGCACATTCTGCAGATCTCTCACCAACTGAAAACGTCTGGTCAATGGTGGCCGAGGAACTGGCTCGTCACAATACACCAGTCACTACTCTTGATGCGCTGTGGTGTCGTGTGGAAGCTGAATGGGCAGCTGCTCCTGTACACGCCAACCAACCTCTGTTTGACTCAATGACCAGGCGTATCAAGGCCGTTATTACGGCCAGAGGTGGTTGTTCTGGGTACTGATTTCTCAGGATCTATGCACCCAAACTGCGTGAAAATGTAATCACATGTCAGTTCTAGTATAATATATTTGTCCAGTGAATACCCGTTTATCATCTGCATTTCTTCTTGGTGTGGCAATTTTAAGGGCCAGTAGTGTAGATGAATGTTTGCTGTTAGGCGACGAGCTATCCAGTGGGCACTGACCCTGGAGTACCCCAATTAGTGGACGAATATGTCAGCATTACCAACAGGGAATTCCAGTTGAGCAGCGAGGGTTTGGATCGTGATCCGCCACTCACCACGAATGAGGATGTCCGCACGTTTCAACATTACACGAGTCACAGCTGTGTGTAGCCAACCAGCCTTTGGGAGATCGGACAGGTTTGCATGACCCTGTTGCAATGAAGACAGACGCGTTGCGGGGCGACCCATCCTGCTTTTGTTCACAATCAGGTCTCAGTAGACATTCTGCATGCGTCAGTGAGCGTCTGCGATACTGTGTCTTTCCGCCACAAGCAACACCAAAGATACCCTTCTGCCGGAATGCACCTCCGTTACAGACGCCATTTTGAATGCTGCTTACAGTACCGCCACCTGTCGGAACTTCATGAAACTAAAGGGGCTGAAGCGGAAATATTCTAAGATGTCTCACAACAAATCCGCATCTTTTCAACAGAAACTGGCCGAGGAAAAGATGTGCTGCATTACTTATTGAACGCTGCACATACGTTAATAGAAACATTTCTGAGAATCCTAACCGTTCGAACGAAACGGGCACAGCCAACAGCTTACACAAACCAAAATAAAACAATTTCACTCGGAAGCCACATAGTGATCATGTACTACCTGATCAAAATTATACTGACACCCCTGTGTGAGTCGTAACTCTTCACTAGATATCACGAGACTGGACTAGCCGGTATTAAAAGAGGTGCCGAGGTATCGTGTTATCAGCAGAGAAGAGGTAACAGCCGATTGTGTCCTCAGGACAACACAGTGACTTTGAATGTACACCAGATAATGTATGACACCTGAGTAACGAATACATCAGGGTCATTCCAGCCTCTCCAAAGCTCACTGAGGCACTGTTGGAGGCGTGATTGTGAAATACAGACTTGAAGGATCAGCCACAAATAAAGCAAGACCAGCCAGACCTCATCTACTGACGGACAGGGACCGTCGAGTGTTACCCATGGTGAATGTAAAAAACCGCATGAAATCAGAGGAAGGGACGACACGTGAGTTTCTGAATGATACCAGGAACCCAGATACCTTAATGACTGTGCGTAGCGTCTTAAACAGAGCAGCTCCTCAACAACGACAGATTTCTCTGGTCAGTACTAAGGGACGCTAGAGGTGGTGTAAAGGGAGATACCGCAGTGGATGACTGGAAAAGAGTGACTTGTAATGACGAATCACACTACAAGCTGTAATGGTCGCACTGAATGATTTACGTTTGGCGAATACCTAGAGAAAGTTACCTGCCGACATGTATAGTGCCAAAAGAGAAAGACAGAGAAGGTCTCACTACGTCCGTTTGTATATGCATATATATTCATCAGCCTAATGACCGGTTTGATGCGGTCCGCCACGACTTCCGCCCGTCTGTCAACCATTCATCTCCGAGTAAATTTGCAAACAAACGGCCTCAATTATTTGCTGGATGTATCCCAATCTCTGTCTTCCACTGCCGGCCGGAGTGGCCGTGCGGTTCTACGCGCTACAGTCTGGAACCGCGAGACCGCTACGGTTGCAGGTTCGAATCTTGCCTCGGGCATGGATGAGTGTGATGTCCTTAGGTTAGTTAGGCTTAAGTAGTTCTAAGTTCTGGGGGACTGATGACCTCAGAAGTTGTGTCCCATAGTGCTCAGAGCCATTTTAGCCTGTCTTCCACTATGGTTTTTCCGCTCTACAGCTCCCTGTAGTATCATGGAAGTTATTCCCTGGTGTCTTAAAAGATGTCGTAGCATCCTATCCCTTCTTCTAGTCAAGGTTATATTTCCTCGCCGATTCTGCAGGGAACTTCCACATTCCTTACCTTATCAGTCAACTTAATTTTCAACACTCGTCTGTAGCCCCACATTGCATATGTTTCGTTTCTTTTCTGTACCGGTTTTCCCGCAGTCCGTGTTTACCGGCCATACAATGCTATGGTCCAAACGTACATCCTCAGAAATATCTTCCTCGTATTAAGGCCTATTTTTGATAATAGTAGACTTCCCTTGGCCAGGAATGCCTTTTTTCTTAGTGCTAGTCTGATTTTTATGTACTCCTTGCTCCATCCGCGATGGGTTATTTTCCTGCCTAGTTCCTGGAATTCCTCAACTTCAACTAAATTGTGATCACCAACTATGATGTCAAGTTTCTCGCTGTTCTCATCTCTGCTGGTTCTAATAACTTTCGCCTTTATTCGATTTACTCTCAATCCGTATTCTGTACTAACTGGTTTGTTTATTCCATTCAACAAGTCTTGTAATTCTTCTCCGCTCTCACTGAGAATAGCTATGTCGTCAGCGAATCTTAAGAGTAATATCGTCTTACCTCGAATTTCAATCCCATTATCGAACCTTCCTTCTTCTACGTTTTGGTGGAACAGTAGGAGCGAAAGACTGCATCCCTAGCGTACACCATGTTTACTCCGTGCACTTCTTTCTTGGTCTTCCACTGTTATTGGACTTCTTGGTATTTGTACATATTATACATTACACGTCTTTCCCTACAGCCCCCCTATTTTTTCTTAGGATTTTGAACATATTGCACCATTTTACGTTGTCGGGAGCTTTTTTAAGTATGGGCACGTCACTCGTGGTCAGGGTGTGATCTCCTTATTCTGCATAAGAAAACGCTAAATGCGGAATGATATGAAATTGGTTACAGTAAAGTTTCATAGAAGGCGACTGCTTCACAGTGAGAATGCCCCCCGTACTTAAGCAGAATCTGTGAGGCTATGGTTTACGGTCAATAACATTCTTAAAACGGAATGGCCTAGTCAATGTTTCGACCAGAATCCAAAGGATCACTTTCTCAATGAGTTACAACGTCGACTTCGCTTCACACTGCAGCGTCCAACTTCACTAACCTGTCTGGTTTCGACTCTTGAGGAACAAGGGCTACCATTCATCTAGACATTCAGGCACCTCATTAAAAATATCTCTCTCAGAACTTGTAGTATTACTGGAATTTCCGTCGTATGAAAGCTGTGAGTACCCTTGCAAATGCATTCACCTATCTGTATATTAAGTGATCAACTTATGAGATGAGACCTATTCTTTGAAAGACATTTGTTTTATATAATTTACGTAACTGTAAAGATGCGCAATTAGTGCGGACGCTAATACATCGATTGCGCAGTCAACGAAACATTATAATAGAAGCTGAACTGAACGTTCCGCTTCGGTATAAATAAAGGTGACATTAAAGACCTTTATAGATCTTCAGATTTTATCGTACTTCTGCCTGTAATGTGAAAGCGTTAAGAAGGTCGCCTTTAAGCCATAAAAGTGAGCGGTCTTGCCAGCGTGCAGACAACATCATTAATTAATAAAATTCAAGTAATTTATGTTCGATACTGTAAGCTAGCAAGTTATTGTTATGAAGGTGTTGAACGGTGCAAGAATTGTCTCGAAGGAAGGAGAAAAGTAATGACTGTAATTTGTGACAAAAACGTGAACCAAGAAGCTACCACAGGACAGGCTGAAATCTGATCGCACCATACAGTTAGAAAATTACTTACGTAAGTTGTACTGTTTATAAATAAGCCGTAATTGATTGTGACAATCGTATGAATATGTTTAGTGTTTACCAGATTTCTTATTCTATTCTTTTCCTTTATTTTTTTACCTCCATGCCATATTATTTTATAAATGTCAAACAGCCTTGACTACAGTAGAGAATACTGCGGCATCCTGTTCGTAGACAGAAGGCCGCTCCTTGTCTTCTATACAACTCATAGCTGCCCCATTTACTAAGATTTCATTTGGAAATGCAATTTTTTATTGTTCATTGTTAAAGGTCCCTTAGGTAATTATATAATTCATACTGAGTACGTAAAGAAATCCCAGTTGTTCTTTTCCAAATAATAGAAGCCTTTGCGTAATCAAAAACTAGCCTACTTCTGACAACGATCAGGAGCCGACCAGAAGACGGACGCCTTCGACCGCTTTCGTGTTTCCTGTGACAAAACTGTGCTAAAGTGGGAACACGACATTCTAGTATGAAACATAATTACCAGATTAAAATTGAAAAAGATTGAAATGTATTTAACTTATTTGTTTTCTTTTATCATACTAGAAGCTGAAACACACTCCACATTATGTTCACTAACAGGTGTCTGAATATCTTTGAAATGGTAGTGCAGGAGTATTACCAATGACGTCTAGGTCAGGATGTTGTGTGTACTGAAACCGAGAGTGCGATTATGCATTTTAAATCTACATTTATATCTATACTATGTAATTCATTTTGTAGTACATTTACTTTCCATTGTACTACACTCTTGGGCTTCGTCCTGTTCGATTGGCGTATAGAGCATATGCAGAATGCTTAAATGCTTTTGAAAGCACTGTAAGAAGTCTGCTCACATGTTCGGAGCCTATGCGAGAACAATAAGTAATAACCTGTATCGTGTTTCCAAAACTAAAATCGTACGCCGTGAATGGCTGCGAAACAACGGAGGGTAGATTCAGCCACCTGTTTCCGGAAGGTTTTCCAAATCGTCTACGCCCGTAGGCACCTTTTGGTCGTCGAAAGTTATATCTTGAAGTTTATCTGTCCGGTGTGTATTACTGTAATAGTGCGTGTAGAGTGTAGTGTCGTATTCGTGTAGGAGACGATGAGAGGATATAGTGTGTACCTGTGCCTGCACATAGCCTACTCCTCTTAAAGAGTACCAAGGGGGCTCGCCGAGCTCAACGTTTCCATCCGACGGACGGGTCACCATCAGCATCAGTAGTGTCGCACGCCACCTCTCCATGAGCCACCACAGAGAGCACTGGAATTTAATCCAGGATAGTGGCGCAAGGGCTGCAGATCAGCGACTTCACGTCAGCATCCCTCCTGTCCCCTCTGCTGTAAAAGCAAAGGGAAAATTGTCAACAGCACGTGGAGTATCTCATCGGTCACTCATCCAAGTAATGGTCACGCTCGATGTGCTTCGGTTATCTTACGGGATCCGGTGTACACACCTCGGCACGGACGCTGACTGTGTGTCCAAGATTACCTCTTACCACCTGTTTCTGATACCTTACCAGTAGGCCTTTGCTAGCAGTCGTCGTCATCCGACAAGATTCTGCCAGTTCAGGTTCTTCAGCATTTGTGTTATGCTTAGCTGTGTGTCAAATACACCTGTGACATTCGTGCGGCCTTTCTATATGTGAGTCCAGCGTCCCCTGTTTGGCCTGTTTGTCACAGCCACCACACGTTTGAGCTAGATTCTAGCATGGAGACACAATAATTTTGTAAGCAATCTCTGTGATGAATTTCACTAGTAAGCTATCAGTCTGCCACCAACTCTAGCTGCGACTGAAAAAATGTTCAAATGTGTGTGAAATCTTATGGGACTTAACTGCTAAGGGCATCAGTCCCTAAGCTTACACACTACTTAACCTAAATTATCCTAAGGACAAACACACACACCCATGCCCAAGGGAGGACTCGAACCTCCGCCGGGACCAGCCGATCTGCGACTGAGTCTGGAACTTCGTTCCAATTCTTAGCCGCACAAATCATTACACATATATATTTAAACAAGTTGACTGATAGTAAGTGATTCGTTTATGTTAGTTTTATATCAGTACGATTTTGGGAATTGTGAAGTGCAGAGTTTTACATTTCTGTGCATTTAACACAAGTTGACAATATCTGAACCACTTTGTAAGTGCTTCATGACCTGACTGAATATTTGTGCACGTTTTTTTAGACATCACTTCCTTATACATCACAGTGTAGTCTGCAAAATATTTCAAAATTGTTTGCGAAGTCATTAATAGACAACATGAGTAGCAAGGGTCCCAACACGCTTAACAGGAGCACGCCTGGCTGACAATGACTCTTCGTCGACGAATCGTGCTGCGTCTTGTCTACCAAAAAATTCCGAAACACTCACAATATTCGATAGATTGGAAGTTAGTCACAACAACAGCAGTAGCAGCCACTGACTGCGCTTGAGAAACGACCAGATATGTATCTGACGCTGAAGATTGCGCTGAAATAATGTCTCTTACTGCTCACGCTTGGACACTAGTTCCAGTCCAACAGATGGTGCATATATGACCAAGAAAAGTAATTAGTCTGTTGTTCCTCAATTTATATTAAATTCCTCTCAGATGAGTAAGTGAAGCAATTATTTTCATGTGCTTCTTTAGATGCTTGACACCTTTGGTATACTCCACAAGATACTGAACTATATTATCATTCATCCTGTATAATTTGTATATTTTAGGTATTCGTGTGAAAACGCTTCGGAATTCAGTAGCCCTTTGTAATGATAGTACTGTCGAAAATAAGCATGCTGAAGGCAGATCTTCAGATTTCATTATCTTTTCCTGTCGTCGACTTCTGTTGATCCTAGGGCGTTGTGTGTATGAACTTTGACATTTTTTCTTGCTTAATACTTCTGCACCTTTAAGAAAAAGTCCAACTGGTGTTTTCATATAATTACTGAAGAGAGCATTTTCTTGAATATAGTGCTTTGCTATCTTTATAATTCGCTCTGAAACTGCAAAGAAGAGTATTCTGCTAAAGAATCACAGCGAACCGTTTCCGTCTCATTTTACCTTCGCGTTGTGAAACTTCTAAGAATTTCTACCTGAACAGGACCATATATTAGTGGTGTACACTGCTGGAGGCCACTCTAAGGGTATGAAATATGTACCCTCATCTGTTCTCATCTGTTTATGTCAAAGGACAAACATGAACGAGTAACTAAGTAATAGTGGCAAGATTCTAGTTTACTCACAGAAAATTTACTTATTTAACTGTCGCAAACAATTCTCGACGAAATTTCTTCAAAGTTCTGCCAACACGAGTATTTCGGATGTTTTCCGGATATTGAAGAGTTAAGGTATCAGTATTCTTTCCTCTGCTGATCCGATGTACTCTTTTCGAAGAAGTGGAAACCTCCGTTACTTATAAATATTCGTTTGCCAAAGATTATTTTATTGATCTTTACTGTTTGAATGAGAAACATTATAAAAAGTACCTGGTTTTATAATATTATAATTATTTAATTACACTTACAGTTTTCCACCTAATGACCAACAGTAATCTCTGTGTTATGATATTTACTATCACTGCTTTCGGGATCATTACGTTCAAGTTTCTTTTGTTATAGTTTCATATGGACAAGACTCTGAACTGCTTCCCAGCACATAAAATTCTTGTTTGACTTACAATAGACATTTATGAAACCTAATCCCACCAACTAAAAACAGGTAAGTTCGAAACAAAGAATAAGAGACAATTTAGTTATACTCACTGGGGTCGCTTCCGACATGCACATATGCGGATTTGCCTTGCAGACTGAAACTCTACCTGTGCCGAATATTCCCAGGCAAGTCACGCCCTTCCAAGCATATTGCAATATCTGGAGCCAGTATCAAAGGCTTTCACATAGTGGATAACACAGCGTCTGCTAGAGCTCTAGCGCTGTCTGCCCTCTGAACTTTATCCACACCTCCCTCAACCGTGTTTGAGAAAGCAACGAGATGAATTTCATACCACAGACGTTATCAGCGTCAGTTCCAGTTGTAACACATATAATCGTCACATTTTCGACAAAAATTCGTTTCTCAGAATCTATAACTGATGAATATAAAATTATGTATATTTCTCCGTATTCATTTACTTCATTTACAAATTTTCGATTTACAAGGTCAGCCCCAGACTACAACCGATTGCCATCATTAAACAAGGTACAGTACTTCTGTTCAACACTGATAAAATTTTACGCACGTGGAGCAAAAAAGTTAACTTTTACAGTACAACAATGATGTAAGAGTAAACAAACAAGCAAATGTCAAGGGAAAAGCCAGAAAACGTAAAGACTAAATAAATATTAAAAAAATGACACCGTGTGTGTTTGTGCGGTAGTCTGCAACGATAGGGCAACAGAAGACGTTGAGATTATGAACAAAAATACATAAATACATTCAACAAGAGAGAAGATATACATGTGACAAAAAAATGCTGTATCCCATACAGGGTGTTTCAGAACGCCGTTTTAAAAGTTTGGGGACAGGTTCCTTACACCAAAACAAGAAAAGTAGTCCAGTAAACATGTGCTCTAAAATGCACACCCTAAGAGTTACGAGGACTTGTTGATCTTACTTACAGTGAAACACATCTCTTCTACTGAACAAGTGATCATAGCTCTTAAGGTATGCATTTCAGAGCCTGTGTTTATGGGACATTGTTTTCTTGTTTTGCTCCATACTGCATTATCCAAAATATGGAAAGCAAAGACCTTGCAGTAGAAGAGCTATGGTTCACAGTACTGAGGATCAAAAAGTTCTCAGGACTCTATGCATTTTTTAGCAAATGTTTACTGGACATATGTTTCCTTGTTTTAGTGTAAGGAACATTCAACAGCATCGTCTAGTGGTCATCTGTAATTCCGACTGTTACGTGATATTGATACAATAATCAACTTTTTCAGGGATTTTTATTATTATAAAATTGTTTAGTATGCTTCTACTGTGAGTTGTGTGAAGGTATCTGCTGTTTAGTGGCACTAACTTGGTTCGTTACGTATTTCGTGGATTTTTATGCTTTCCAGCCACAGCACGTGAGAAATTCTGCAAGTTAATGTGCAAGGTGTTTACATTCTCATTTCAGTACATGCTTCGGAGGTATCACAATTTATTAACATCTTCCATAAAGAAATATAAAACGAAAAATTTCAATCTGCTTTAGCATTTACATCTATTAATAGCATTTGACACTTATATTTGTGTTGTTCGACTTATTATTGCGAAAGTTATAAATGTGAATCGAATAAAGTGCGTTTCTGTATATCCCTCTTTTAACTGGGTATATGTCTGCATGCCATATTCCCAGTACCATTTTTGTGAGAAAAATAACGCCACAGGATGATATTACTGGCAGACAATATGTAAAATCAGTTGTAGACCACCCTGCAGAAAACTTATTAAGATTTCTTAATACGTGGTTCACAATGCAGTAGTCATTAAGGTATAATACCATTACCTGTATTACTCTTGACAAAAGGGTAGACATGCGGTTAAATACTAGAACCAAATTAGTCTACATAAAGGTTTGAAATATTTCAAATAGGTGTAGGAGTGAGTGAAGCACAAAACAATAAAAGTAATTAACAGTTTGACACAGCATTGAAATGCCATACGTCGATTGGATAGTATCTCCACATTTTTTCTGAATATTTCAGCGTACTTACGTTGGAATTATACTATCGTAAATTGAGGCACTTCTTCGACTTTTGTCCGTATCGCTGATCAGCGTGTCATAGGTGGCACATTAATCCTTTTATCTTTCTCTCTTCCTTTTTCACATGTCAGAGACTTCTGGTATTGGTTCCAAGGAGTGGTAATTAATAGAAAAAGAAATTGAACGTGTTAGTTGTTTTGAACACAAACTAATATGCCAGGTCAATCTTTAGAAGTTATATGCCAGGTGAGTCTTTAGAAGAGAAATTACGGAGGTTGTCATTGGCTAATTACGTCTGTGAAACTTGGTAATAGTTGTCTGGGGTTCTATCGATGTAGGACTCTGTTCCGATCACACACTTGCCGGAATCTCGCTTGCGTTATGCACCTTTGCGCTGAGAAACGGCATCACTTATTGTGACACCTCAGTCACAATTATTATACATGTGCTAGAGATCATATGTGTTGTCGGATTCTGTTTTCGATTGTCAGCGTATGAAATTTAACAACAGCACACTTATTGAAGAATTCCACTGCTATATGCAGTTGTTGGATTCGTTACTGGTTTACTTAACATTCTGACAACACAGTTTCTCATTTGCAAAAGATCCCTGTACGTCACACTTAAAAAGTTTCACTGCCAGCGTCTCTGCTCTTTATAATTCCGACGTGATGAAAGATGTACATTTAAATTAATTAATTGCCCGGCGGTAACGCCAGATCTTTTAGTTTATATTCTGCTACCGTTTTGTTCTTTTGGGGGAACAACTGTCCTCTTACGATTCTGTAAAATCTGCACGTTAATTAAAAAGTGGCTTCAGGACTGAAATATTGCCGTGATCCAAACTTTACTTTGTCATGACTCCAGCTTAGTCGTGGAGACAGTTTTATCCTGAACAATCATCCTTATATTAATGCCAGATTAAATTGCTACACATCTGTTTCCATTTAACAGTTGAAAATTCTGCCACTTTTGTATGACTTACTGTAACATTTACTTCCGTACTGTGACACAGAAGTCACCGTGCGGTAGCATGGCGAAAAAGTACGGGTTTTCAATCACTGTAAGATTTTAAGAGTGTGTCACCAACTCATTTTACCATTCCCTGGAATGGCGCATCATCCACAATTGTTAGGCATGTTTTATTGATGTTATGTACATTAGCTATATGGTAATAAGTCCTATAGCCCAATATCTAGCGCTATAATATTTCAGAGCTCTCTCAGTGAGTGATGAGAATGTCGTCTAACAGTTTTACAGTATGCGGAAGAGTTCGTTGATTGCCAGAAATTGAATACTGAAGATGGTGGAAACTTCAATTGTAATTACTCTGGACAACTTTATGTCAACGTTATGAAATACGTTTGCTCCGTTCTACTCGTAAAATGTGAAGTACTGACTGTAGCAGTTGATGATACAACCACTACACTGCGGCCGTAGAAACTTTGCTGCACCCCAAAAGAAACATTGGTCTTCACGCTCTGAGGCTCTTACATTTAGCACCATCCACAATCCTCCGCAAAAGAAACTCACATAGAGCTCTACGCTGAAGAGCCAAAGACACTGGTACACCGGCCGCAACACGTCGTGGCATGGACTTGACTAATGTCTGAAGTAGTGCTGGAGGGAACTGAAACCATTAATCCTGCAGGGTTGCGCATGAATGTGTAAGAATACGAGGGGATGGAGATCTCTTCTGAACAGCACTTTGAAAGGTATTCCATACACGCTCAATATTCTTCGTAGCCACTCTGTAGCAATTCTGGACGTGCAGGATGTCGTAAACTGCTGGTGGAATTGCCCAAGTCCGTCGGAATGCACAATGGATATGAATGGATGCAAGTGATCAGACGAAATGCTTACGTACGTGTTACCTCTCAGACTCGTATCTAGGCATATCAGGGCTCCCATATCACTCCAACTGCACACGCCCACACCATTACAGAGGAGCCACTAGCTTGAACAGTCACCTGCTGACATGCAGGGTCCATGGATTTCTGAGGTAGTCTCCATACACGTACACGTCTATCAGCTCCATACAATTTCAAAGGAGACTTGTCCGACCAGCCAACATGTTTCCAGTCATCAACATTCCTATGTCGGTGTTGAAGGGCCAAGGCGAGTCGTAAAGCGTTTTGACGTGCAGTCATCAAGGGTACACGAGTGGCCTACGGCACCAAAAGCTAATTTCGATGATGTTTCGTTGAATGGTTCGCATGCTGACACTTCTTGATGGCCCAGCGCTGAAAGCTACAGAAATTTGCGAAAGGGTGACACTTCTGTCATGTTTAACGATTCTCTTCAGTCGCCGTTGGTCCCGTTCTTGCAGGATATTTTGCCGGTCGCAGCGATGTCGGAGAGTTGATGTTTTACCGCATACATGATATTCACGGTGCACTCGTGAAATGGTCGTACGGGAAAATTCGCACTTCATCGCTACCTCGGAGTTACTGTGTCCTATCGCCGGTGCGCTGACTATAACATGACGTTCAAACTCATATAAATCTTAATAACGTGCCATTGTAGAAGCAATAACCGATCTAACAACTGCGCCAGACCGCAGCGCCGTATTCTGTCAACATATCTCTGTATTTGAACTACCATGCCTACACTTATTTCTTTGGCGCTTCAATGTACAGGGTGATTAAAAAAGAATACCACAACTTTAAAAATGTGTATTTAATGAAAGAGACATAATATAACCTTTTGTTATACATCATTACAAAGAGTATTTAAAAAGTTTTTTTTTTCACTCAAAAACAAGTTCAGAGATGTTCAAAATGGCCCCCTCCAGACACTCGAGCAATATCAACCCGATACTCCAACTCGTTCCACACTCTCTGTAGCATATCAGGCGTAACAGTTTGGATAGCTGCTGTTATTTCTCCTTTCAAATCATCAATGGTGGCTGGGAGAGGTGGCCGAAACACCATACCCTTAACATCCTTCATTACTAAACACAATCTTTGAAACGAAAGATTCATCTGTTTCCATTTGACCAAGGAGAAATCGCAGAGATCGATTCTTTTAATCTTATCAGCTGCAGACAGTGCTTGAACCAATTCCAGACGATAAGGTTTCATAACTAACCTTTTCCGTAGGTCTCTCCATGCAGTTGATTGTGGAATTTGCAGCTCTCTGCTAGCTCTGCGAGTCGATTTTCCTGGGCTGCGAACAAATGCTTGCTGGATGCGTGCTACATTTTCATCACTCGTTCTCGGCCGTCTAGAACTTTTCCCTTTGCACAAACACCCATTCTCTGTAAACTGTTTATACCAACGTTTAATACACCACCTATCAGGAGGTTTAACACCATACTTCGTTCGAAATGCACGTTGAACAACTGTCGTCGATTCACTTCTGCCGTACTCAATAACACAAAAAGCTTTCTGTTGAGCGGTCGCCATCTTAGCATCAACTGACGCTGACGCCTAGTCAACAGCGCCTCAAGCGGACAAATGTACAACTAAATGAAACTTTATAGCTCCCTTAATTCGCCGACAGATAGTGCTTAGCTCTGCCTTTTGTCGTTGCAGAGTTTTAAATTCCTAAAGTTGTGGTATTCTTTTTGAATCACCCTGTATAATGCTATTCATCTGCCTATAACCATGCACCTAATTTGAGGCATTATACGTGAAGGTCAGTCCTGTTTTAATAAGCTTAGTCGAAGAGACATTCAAAACAATAGGGCTATTTCGGTGGCGTTAGCCTGGTGTAGAGTTTTGGAACACATTTTATGCTCTAGTACTACGATATTTTTTGACGTCGGAACTCTCTCCCATAGGAATAGACAAAAGATGATCTCGTGAAACCTGGCTCACTATGTTCACCCACGAGATCTTGAAAGAAGGTAGATGGTTCAAAATGGTTCAAATGGCTCTGAGCCTATGGGTCTTAACATCTCAGGTCATCACTCCCCTAGAACTTTGAACTACTTAAACCTAACTAACCTAAGGACATCACACACATCCATTCCCGAGGCAGGATTCGAACCTGCGACCGTAGTGGTAGCGCGGTTCCATACTGAAGCGCCTAGAACCGGAAGGTAGATGCCTGAGCTCACGTTCATGCCGTTTTCCTTGATTTCCAGAAGATGTTCCATAGAGTTCCGCTCTGTCGCCTAAAGAATAAACTAAAATACGAGAGTAGTACTGTAACTCATCTGAAAAGTTTCTTGAAACGGAGAAACAGCATTTGATTCTCATCATAGAGAAATCTTCAGGCGTAAAACTAATTTCATTTGTATCCCAAGGGAGTAATTTAGTCTAATTATTCTTCACAGCTCATAGAACCACTGAGTTTATAACGTCGGTGGTTCCATGAAGCTTATTACATGTGATCTTATATATAGAGAAACTGCAACGTTAGAAGTGTAATGATATACAGGAAGACCAGCAGAAGATCGACATTTGGAGCTAGTACTCGTATTAGTTACTAACACTGAACTAATGTAATGTTCTACACGTAAATAGGCAAAAAAGACCCACGACTGAATGAATTCAGGACTGCAGAACATTTTCTCTAAGCAACCACATCCATTAAATATCTGGGAGTATGTGTACAGAGCGATTTTAAGCGGACCGTTCTCACAAAACAAATCCCCAGGTACGGCAGATGTCAGTCTAAGATTCGCTGAAGAATACTTAGGAAGTACAGTCCATCCACGACGGAAGTGACTTTGAAAACTCTCGTTCGACAATCACTTGAATGCTGCTCGTCAATCTAGGATCCTTATCAGATTGAACTGATGGCAGAAATAAAGAAGATCCATCTAAGAACCGCTTTTTACATCACACTTTCATTTGATAAACGCGACAGTGTCCCCGAGATGTTTTCATTTGATAAACGCGAAAGTGTCCCAGAGATATTTGTCTAGCTACAGTGATGTACTTTATGCAGCGAAGTGTAATTTACTGGTAAAATTCAGATCGCGGACGTTCCTAGAAGAAGCAGTCGAAGTAATGATTCCTCCCAAGTATATTTCGTGAAATGGTCATGAAGGTATAATGAGACAGATTTTAGATCACTCTTCCCGTAGACCATCCGTTACTAGAACTTGCGCGGCCCCTCCCACCGGAGGTTCGGGTCCTCCCTCGGGCATGGTTGTGTGTGTTGTTCTTAGCATAACTCAGTTTAAGTAGTGTTAAGTCTAGGGACCGATGACCTTAGCAGTTTGGTCCCTTAGGAATTCACACACATTTTAACATCGGAAATAGAACGTGAGATGGGAGTAATAAGTGGTACACGAATTACTCTCCGCCACACACCGTCATATAGCTTGCGAAGCTTAGATATAGATGTATATACAAATTCACGTATCACTCGCGTTTTCCTTACAGGTTTGTGCAGTGTTTCAAAACTTGGTACAAGGATATCGTAACTGTTACTGAAAAGACGAAGCTTCGGTTTCAGTGCATGCTGCCATGGAATATCACCTACTGCTCCATACAAATAACTTTTGTGGCAAAATATCGATAAAATTAGTTAAAGATTGGTCTTTTGGGATTATGAACTTATTATGTTATGTGATCTCTCGGCGTGACTGACTCATAGTGGGCTTCTGGATGTTCTGCCGAAATGTTGTTTACATTTGGAAAACGCAGCCTCTCATCATCAGATGCTTTGGGTTTTGTTGTAATGTGCAAGTACTGTGCGCAAAATGCAAACAACAACTCGGCAGAACACTTGGATGCACGCTGTTAATATTAAGTTATTTTAGTAATCATTTATCATTTGAACTTTCCTCAGCACTCTGAAGTATGCTGAAGTTAAGCCTGTAGTAAGAAGTGCGATAAGGAGATACCACCTGTCTTCCAAGCCATTTCACTGTTTTCCCGCAATTTATTTAGTTTTACAGAAGGTTCTTTACCCTCTAACTACAAATAATTTGTCAAAACAACATTTTGGATTTCTAAAGGATTCGGATACTAAATAGGCTATTTCCGCACACAGCAAGAACGTACTTCATTCGTTAGGTAGCAAAATCACGATATACTTTGAAGTAGATTAGATTACTTTTCTGCAACAGAAAATGCCGCAATTTGGTTCAGATCAGGAGGAGCCTATAATTAACTATTAGTAGTCATCCAAATAGGATCTAATTATGTATGCTGCCGCACCAATTTCCATCTTAGGATCCATAATTTTACTTTTATTATCAGAAAGTTTATCAACGGAAACGTTGTTATGTTTTCGTGTGATACATATATGCATTAAATAGCAAATCCCGTATAGTTTTAGGAAGACCAGTTGAACACATTTTCACGGACGTTAATAACTGATTTGTCGCGAAATCTTTGCCAGGAAACTACGAAAACACACAACATACACGATTTAGAACGTTCAAAAATGGTTCAGATGGCTCTAAATACTATGGGACTTAACATCTGAGGTCATCAGTCCCCTAGACGTAGAACTACTTAAACCTAACTAACCTAAGGACATCACACACATCCATGCCCGAGACAGGATTCGAACCTGCGACCGTAGCAGCAGTGCGGTTCCCCACTGAAGCGCCTAGATCAACTCGGCCACAGCGGCCGGCGGGATAGAACGTATTAGAAGCTTCTTCCCGGTGTATACCTAAAACATGACAAGCAGAATAAGGGATCGACCGTTTAAATTCTTGGAATACAACTCAATAATTAAATAAAATCTGGGGGAGTCTATCACAGAAACGTTGAAACACCTATGCTAATCATTATTTGCAATGGATAAGTGGTCAAATTTAGATGATATAATATTTTAAAATGGTATTATACTTTGATTTCTTTCATTCCGCAGTGTGACATGATATATTTATTTGAGGTAATGCTTAAAGAAAAGTTAAAGTAGTCGATTCCAAAAGCAAGTGCATTGGAGAACGTCTTGCCGGGGCCTGCTAAACTGAAGGCACTTACTATTTATTAGAAATTAAATCATTGCTTAATTAAATCTGTCTAAAATAGTGCATCTGTTTGTATAAACATCAATATTACTCACAGGAATAATGTGCATACAGAAGTAAAGTAACGTACTTCGGTCCAGATGGGTATCCATTACTTAGGGAGTCGCATTTTCAGTAACTCGCCAGCAGCCCTGAAAAGTTTGTTTACTAATAAAGCTTAATTTACGTAGTGCATAAGTATTGTTTGTGCCTTATTCCTTGTCTCTGTTGACAAATTTATTTGTTGAAGAAGACAATGTAGATACTCGTAACAAACTGCTTCCATTTTCATGATACATGCCTACAGTGAAATAATAATTATTTTATGTACTTCTCTACGTACAGCTTTAAAAGTTTGTGAAATATTTTGTTACTACCACTTAATTCTCATTCATGGAACTATCTCAGGCAGGATCTGTGGGAGGAACATTTTTTTTTTTTTTTTTTTACAAATATGTACTGTGCATTTTTGTTTTATAACTTATTCTACGCCGATGAGAATCTCCCCGCTATGGATCTATGTACTTACATCAACTTTCTCTCTACAACTCCAACCGAACCTGACAAACAGTGGGTCAATCGTTACCTCTAAATCTTTGTTTGCTTATCTGCAATAGTGATATTTATATAACACGTTACTCTATTGTGTTCCTAATGCCCTTACAGACAGCTTATCTACGAAGTTATTTGACACAAGCTGTAACCTTCTCATAGTACAGATTTACAGCACAGAAAACGACGATTAAGCTTTGTGTTGTACATCTACATCTACATGGGTGCTGAGCAAATCACACTTTAGTGCCTGGTGGAGGGTTCATCGAACCACCTTCGCAATAATTCTCTATTATTCCACTCTTGAACAACTCGCCGAAAAATGGAACATCTGTATATTTCCGTGCGAGCTCTAATTTCCCTTATTTAATTGTGATGATCGGTTCTCCCCATGTAGGTCGGCGTCAGAAAAATACACTCCTGGAAATGGAAAAAAGAACACATTGACACCGGTGTGTCAGACCCACCATACTTGCTCCGGACACTGCGAGAGGGCTGTACAAGCAATGATCACACGCACGGCACAGCGGACACACCAGGAACCGCGGTGTTGGCCGTCGAATGGCGCTAGCTGCGCAGCATTTGTGCACCGCCGCCGTCAGTGTCAGCCAGTTTGCCGTGGCATACGGAGCTCCATCGCAATCTTTAACACTGGTAGCATGCCGCGACAGCGTGGACGTGAACCGTATGTGCAGTTGACGGACTTTGAGCGAGGCCGTATAGTGGGCATGCGTGAGGCCGGGTGGACGTACCGCCGAATTGCTCAACACGTGGGGCGTGAGGTCTCCACAGTACATCGATGCTGTCGCCAATGGTCGGCGGAAGGTGCACGTGCCCGTCGACCTGGGACCGGACCGCAGCGACGCACGGATGCACGCCAAGACCGTAGGATCCTACGCAGTGCCGTAGGGGACCGCACCGCCACTTCCCAGCAAATTAGGGACACTGTTGCTCCTGGGGTATCGGCGAGGACCATTCGCAACCGTCTCCATGAAGCTGGGTTACGGTCCCGCACACCGTTAGGCCGTCTTCCGCTCACGCCCCAACATCGTGCAGCCCGCCTCCAGTGGTGTCGCGACAGGCGTGAATGGAGGGACGAATGGAGACGTGTCGTCTTCAGCGATGAGAGTCGCTTCTGCCTTGGTGCCAATGATGGTCGTATGCGTGTTTGGCGCCGTGCAGGTGAGCGCCACAATCAGGACTGCATACGACCGAGGCACACAGGGCCAACACCCGGCATCATGGTGTGGGGAGCGATCTCCTACACTGGCCGTACACCACTGGTGATCGTCGAGGGGACACTGAATAGTGCACGGTACATCCAAACCGTCATCGAACCCATCGTTCTACCATTCCTAGACCGGCAAGGGAACTTGCTGCTCCAACAGGACAATGCACGTCCGCATGTATCCCGTGCCACCCAACGTGCTCTAGAAGGTGTAAGTCAACTACCCTGGCCAGCAAGATCTCCGGATCTGTCCCCCATTGAGCATGTTTGGGACTGGATGAAGCGTCGTCTCACACGGTCTGCACGTCCAGCACGAACGCTGGTCCAACTGAGGCGCCAGGTGGAAATGGCATGGCAAGCCGTTCCACAGGACTACATCCAGCATCTCTAAGATCGTCTCCATGGGAGAATAGCAGCCTGCATTGCTGCGAAAGGTGGATATACACTGTACTAGTGCCGACATTGTGCATGTTCTGTTGCCTGTGTCTATGTGCCTGTGGTTCTGTCAGTGTGATCATGTGATGTATCTGACCCCAGGAATGTGTCAATAAAGTTTCCCCTTCCTGGGACAATGAATTCACGGTGTTCTTATTTCAATTTCCATGAGTGTATTTTCTCATGCGGAACAGAAAGCTGGTGATAAAAATTTCGCGAAATGATTCCGCCGCAACGAAAGACGCTTTTGTTTTAAAGGTGTCCATCCCAAATCCTGCATCATATCTCTCCCCTATTTCGCGATAATTCAAAATGTGCTGCTCTTCGTTGAACTTTCTCGGTGTACTCCGTTAATCCAATATGGTATGGATCCCAGACGGCGCAGCAGTACTCCAAAAGAGGACGGACAAGCGTACTGTAGCCAGTCTCTTTAGTAAATCTGTTGCATTTTCTAAGTTTTCTGCCAATGAAACGCAGTCTTTAGTTTTCGTTTCGCACAACGTTGTCTATGTGTTCTTTCCAATTTAAGTTGCTCATAAATGTAATTCCTAGGTATTTAGCTGAATTTACAGCCTTTAGATGTGGCTGATTAATTTTGTAACCAAAGTTTAACAGATTCCTTTTAGCACTCATATGAATAAGCTCACACTGTTCATTATTTAGGATCAATTGCCAATTTTTGCAACATACAGATATCTTTTCTAAATTCATTTGAAATTTGTTTTGATCTTCTGATGATTTTACTAGACGATAAATGACAGCACTATCTGAATACAAGCTCAAATGGCTGCTCAGGTTATCACCTAGATCGTTTATGCAGATGCGGAACAGCAGAGGGCCTACAACACAATCTTTTGGAACGCGCGTAATCACTTCCGTTTTACTCGATGACTTTCCGTCATTTATCTCTCTGAGAGGAAATCACTATCCAGTCACGCAATTGAGACGATATTCCATATGCACGCAATTTCACTAGAAGTCTCTTGTGCCGTACAGTGTCAAAAGCCTTTTGAAAATTTAGAAATACGGAATCAATTTAAAATTCCTTCTCAATAGCACTCAACCCTTCGTGTGTGTAAAAGGCTAGTTGTGTTACACAAGATCGATGTTTTCTAAATCTGTGTTGACTGTGAGTCAATGACCTATCTCTTCCAGATAATTCGTAATGTTCGAATGCAATATATGTCCCAAAATCCTGCTGCTTATCGACGTTAATGAGAAATGGGCCTGTAATTTAGTGGATTACTTCTATTACCTTTCTTGAATATTGGTGTGAGCTCTGCAACATCCCAGTTTTTGGATACGGATATTTCGTCGAGAGAGTGTTCGTACATGATAGTTAAGTATAGAGGTACTGCGTCGGCATACCTTGAAAGGAACCTAATTGGTATACGGCCTGGGCCGGAATACTTGCTTTTATTAAGTGATTTAAGTTGCTTCGCTACATAGAGGATATCTACTTCTAAGTTACTCATGTTGGCAGCTGTTCTTGATTCAAATTTGGGAACATCTGTTTCGTCTTCTTTTGTGAAGGAATTTCGAAAGCCTGTGTTTAGTAACTCTGCTTTCACAGCACTGTCGTCGACAGTATATCCATTGGTATCGCGCAGAGAAGGCACTGAATGTGTCTTGCAGCTAGCATACTTTACATACGACCAGAATTTCTTTGGATTTTCTGCCAGATTTCGAGATAAAGTTTCGTTGTGGATACTATTGTAAGCATCTTACATTCATGTCTACGCTAAATTCCGAGCTTCTGTAAAAGATCGCCAACCTTGGAGATCTTCGTTCTTTTAAATGTGGCATGCAACGAAGTATCCCTGTAACTTGATATATGTCAACCATTACGTTGGCCTACAAGAAGGACAACTGTCAATCACTTCGAGCCCAATCATAAGTACGATTTATAAGTCGACATCCAAATTTTTCAATGCATGCTAATCACGCAGGGATGAAAGAGCTATTGTTAGAAAAGTTTGATAACCAGCTTCTGACATTGCATATCGATTTTGCTTTAAATCTTACCAGTCGCGAAAAATTTTAACACGGAAAAGTCTTGTAACTATCATAAACAAGCTATAACCAATAACAGGCTATCTTTTACACATTGTTACAAATACCATATTATTTGCATAGACAAGCAAGTATCGTAAGTCCGTGATTATTATTTCACGCCACTTGGTTAATTTTTCAACATGATTCTCTTCATTCCTACTACTCTTACACCAACGACTAAAATTATTCCAAATACCGTCATTGTTTAAAACTATAAATTTGCACAAGTTTTGCACGGGTCCCCTGCTGCTAATAAAATTTTTTTATGTACTAATACTCTACTTTTCAACAATACTTTGATCAAACAAATAGTCATATACTGCCCGAAAATTCTCCGAACTCAATTCACTGTTCCAAAAATTTACACGTTTACGGATATCATTGTTCATACATAATAAGTTTCACGGAAAGCCGCTAAACGTGCAAAAGGGCATTTGTAATAGGAAAAACCTAGTACGTTTTGATGTTTAAATCACGGGTTGCGGTTATGTTCTCTGAATCTGGCAGCTTATTAGAACTACGATTATGTTCGCTTGTATCATCAGTTATTCACAAATGCAAAAATAGATTATGTTTTCCACGAAAAGAACACGAGACAAAGAGAGATATAGAGTACAGGACCGTAGTCATTGTCACTGGAGAAATCGGAAATGCAACTATCAGGCATCAGTCCATAGTAAAATGTATGATTATCAGTTGGTATTCGTGTTCAGAGCAGCTTATACAAGGTGGTCAGAAACAGTCTGAAAAGATCCTAAGGGTGTTGCAGGCGTCATTCTGCTGAGAATTAACTGTTAAAAAAATATATACTCCGCGTCGTTACCGAATTATTTAGCAATGAAGTTAACCAATTCAAGCAAAATGCCAGGGCAGTGTCGTCAAACGTATTATTCATTTGCTTTTTTCCAACCGAACAAACGTAGCTTTTGTTCACCTAACTTCAGTTTATCACTTCTGAAAAAGGCACCGTTTAGCTGGTAAATGAGCATCTGAGCAAGTGGTAAATCACGGACCTAGAGACGTTCGTGCCGCGTTATATCGCGTGCGTGTGATTGAATTTGCACTCCCACTAACCTGATTGGCTAACTGTAATGCCAAATAACTCGGGATCGACGCAGAGTATCGAATTTTTTTCTGAACAATTATTTCTCAGCAGAACCACCCCTGCTACATCCTTACAAGCTTTTCAGTCTATTTCTGACCACCCTGCGTACTAGGTTTGGAAAGTTACTTCAACAGCCTCTGTTCTCTCGAAATTAATTTTCTCGAAATGTGTAATGAGCTATCACAATCATGGTCTGTAAGGTGCAGAATACAGTAATAACTTGTCCTGCCTATCCTTCAAGTAACTCTCCTTCCTGAAGTAAGACTAATACATATATCTTCAGAAAGTGCATTGGAGTAATCCAACGACAATAGTTTCAGTTGTGACCAAGTGGAGCCGTTACGTACACTGGGTATTCGTTGCTGATTTCTATCTGAGAGTAACAGCTATCAGACTGCTTACTATGTGATCCTCATAGCCTCAGATTCTCACACAACTTTTCTTTCTGTTGCAGGAACCTGAAGGGCTCACGACGGTGCTGTTGAAAGGAAGATGCCTGTTTGATGCTCCTGTACTGGTTGTTTCGCAAAACAAGTTACTCTTGCGAGATGGAGATCGTGACGACAAAGCTGCTAAATTTCTCAAACTGGTTCCCCGGGAACTAATGGTATTGGGGGTACCTGAGTGTTGAGATGAACAATTTCCCTGAATCAAAGGAAATGATCGTTTCATTACGACAGAAGACATTTTTCAAGCAATGGATCATAGGACTGTATTGTGAGTGCTGTTTAATTTCTATAACACGTTGTTTCAAGCTCAGGTCAGATTTGCTACTTCTCGAAAACGGTAGTACATATTTACACCGTCTGGCATTCATCTGATGGTACAGTCTGTTTAAAAAGCTTAAAGACTCATCCAGTGTAACGCTTCTAATTTCATTCAGAGCCATAACAATTCGCTGGTTCTGAAATTTCGCTAGCTGCTCTAGCAAAAAATGTAATACGGTAACCGCTAGTATAATAGAATAACAAATTGTAGTCCTCGCTTGAATGAAAATATTTGGTGACGTGTTTCAGACTTCTACAGCTACATATACCTTTGAAAAGAAGTTAAGGATGTTTATTACCTCATTTAAAACACGCTCAATATCACAATACGGAACTGACGAAAGATTTACGTGAAGTAGACAACATATGCTGAGGCCTATTTTTTAAAAACAGTGTAGCGTAGAGATTTATTCTTAAGATGTTCATGTACATCGGACTATTTCAAAACGAAAAAGAACAAAACGTCCTCACCTATATATTACTGCTGGAATGATGTGTATCGACAGAACATACGTGAGTGTGGCCGTCGATCAGTCAACGTCAGTCACATTTCGTTCACGTAATTCCTCAGCCGTCATACTGACGCTAAGTGCGTTTTCCCTCTAGTTACCTGACCAATGAAAAAAAAATACTTGCCGTGAACCTGCTTCCTCTTCCCATCAGTAAAACACGCTTCAAAGAACACATATGTCGTAGCAAAGGCCCAATCGCCATTTTGCTGAACGTACATTTCACGTGCCGTCAAGTACTTGCACTTTAGAGCCTAAATTATCTGAGCGAATCTGCCAAATGCATACTTCGACACATGCACACATCTCTGTGTACATGATAAATAACTACAAATTATGTACTCGAATTCATTTCAAAGAAGACAGAGCCTATTTCGAGAACACAGCGCTCCCAGCTCCCTGTAACAACTGTTCCCGCAAGAAGTATTTACAGTAGCTCAGAGTAAATTTTTGACTCTCTGACGAAAAGACTGATACTACGTAGCTTCGCCCTACAGCCTATCAAGAGAGTCACTGTGGATGTCGGTAAGCCAAAAAAATGTGACGGCTTGTAGATGAAAGCGTTTACCGCAGAATTTTATCCCTGTTCTATGTACATAATAGTTTACCGGAGCGTAATTGGAGTTATGTGTATAGTCCGCACACAAATTACAGTAGTAACGGCAACGAGTAGTATTTATCATAACCAAAAATAAAGCTTCAAATAAAACTAGTAATCATTGTGCCTATTAATCTACGTGTGTTCACCGATTGTTACGTTGTTTTTGCTATGTATGTGGTATGGAAGGATATGAAATATAAATTAGGGTTTGAACAAGATTTCAGAAACGGCGTAGACTGGTGGAACTGAGCCCCCACATATATGTCATAGACGCCCAAGAGAATCGTGGACTGATATGACCGGTCCTCCTTTCGTAACGCTTATTAGAGAGGTGGATAAGCATGTTAAATGTATATTCCAATGTACGTCGTGCGCCTACACTTTGAAATTTGGTGTGCTTCATTGTACGAAACGCAATCGCAGTGCTACCTACTCTTTATTTCTGTCATACGAAAGCGACTGACTACTTCTGTTGTTAGAATGGACTGGACTATTAATATTTAAGGTTAAAAACGGCATTGAGAGTTTTCTGCAAGGAGAATCTGCTGTAACCCCTGTGATTTAATGTCTAAATAAACCAATTACTTTCGGCTATACTGTGTTTGTTATTTCAGCATATTCCCCCTAAGCTTCTTTGCTCCCAAATAGATTGCAGAACTCGTTATATGCAACAGTGACAGCTTCCACATCATCTATAAGTGCTTCATTATGTTATAAGTGTTGAGTTACTGACAAATGAACATTTACAATAGGTACTCACGAAGGAGTAGCATAATTTATAATGCCAAATAACGATTACAGATTACAAATAAGCTGTTGATTTCTACTTTTGAATATTGCTTTCATTCAATAAATGTTTAATACAGTAGCCTTCAACAATTCACAATGTATTTGTTCCACAATATGGCTGTTTTGATAATCTTGATGCTGACATTACGCTCCACTGTAATCTTTTTACATTATTTACTCTTATCCATTCCCCCCATCTAAGATTATTATCATAATCGCATGCAGTAATGGACGAGGGACTGTCAGCTCTCATTCAGTATTTAACGTCGGGAAACAATGCACAATATTCAGCACTGATCTACAGACTAAATAAATACATAAAACAAAAAAATAGTTGTTAACGGAACTTTACTGATTATTTAGTGATAGCGAACACTTGATTTCCAAAGTCCTGAAACAGACTGTTTGGCATGGATATTAAGGAAATATAATGTTCTCAAGAATTCAAACGCATTTTTCTATTAAAAATTAACCGCATAACAACTTGCTATGTACTAACTGCTGTAACACAGTTAGTGCAGTAACAGAGACCAGAAACCGCCTGATCAAATTCTTCTATTAAATATTCTCAAACAAAACTCACACTCTTTTGTGTTTCATATTTACTTGGAAAAGAACCGTACAGTTTTCATTTAGATACGTATAGTTGTAGGGTAAGTGAAACCAAGTCACGAATATCATCGACCCTGTTGGTACAGTTGTTGCTTAAAGATTGCAGTTGATAATGAACTACTGCCAAATACACACTCAGCTCAGTATTATCATCAGTTTTCTCGTATGGAAATAAAAGAAAGTACTGATTCGTTTAGGCATATTACAGTCAATTTTAGAAGCTATCGTTCGATTCCATAGTTAGCTATTTGGAAAGAAATGATAATTTTTCGTTTTAGCTAATTTTACAGCAATGAGACACGAACGTGTCTGAGGTTTGGATAAATTATGAAAAGCTTTAATATAACGAGTGCAAAAGTGGCCGTTCCTTTATCCTTCAAGCAACCACCGTGCACTATAGTTCATAACATTTGATCATTAGATGTGGAAGTTTTTCACTTTCTCTTAAGGTAAATATTTGTAAACATGGATATGACGCGTCGTCAGGATGTGGCTACAGCGATACATGCCAGTTACTGCAAATTCGTCTGTTCAGAAATCTATGCTAAGCCAGGACACTCAAATGTTAGAAGTAATACTGCATAATACCATCGTTTCACAGATATTCCCCTCTTTTTCTCATGTAAAAGTACTACGCTTATGAAGGAACAGTTTCTTAAGGTCTTCTGTACACGGTCACAAAATTTGTCGACCACACCGTGCACAAATGGTGAGAAAGTTTTGCCATATATATACTGATCGTCGACGCCTTGGGTCTACTGAGTGAACGGTCGAAGTTAGATTTAAGGAAAAGGCACGTCAAACGAAATGTATTCAGCAATCAGTTGTAGATTCTGATGCTGCGATGGAATGAGACCAAAAATATCAGTTTGAAAAGAAGAGGGTAGTTTTAAGTACATAAGCCAATTACAGCATGTTGAAGGCGGGCGCAGAGAAGGAAGCGAAGAAGACAGCCGGCATACGAAACACCGCGCCGGACAGCAAACATTAATCCAGCAGGTGAGTACCTTACAGGTTCCACATTTACATCTACCTACGTACTCTACACGCCACCGTACGGTGGGTAGCTTAGGGTACCCTGTGCCCCTACTAATTATTCCCTCCCTTCTGCACTCGCAAGTACATACTGTATATGTGCCTCCATATAAACCCTAATTTCTTGCTTCTTATCTTCTCGGGTCTTACGCGCGTTGTATTTTGGTGGTATGGAAGGATATGAAATATAAATTAGGGTTTGAACAAGATTTCAGAAACGGCGTAGACTGGTGGAACATAGTTTGGCAGTCAGTTTCAGATGCCGGTTCTCTGAATTTTCTCAACAGCGTTTCTGGAAAAGAACGTCGCCTCCTTTCCAGAGATCCCATTTGCTTCTACCAAGCATTTCTTAACACTTAAGTGTTGTTCTAGCCTGCCGGTAACAAGCCTAGCAGTCCACCTCTGAATTGCTTCCATGTCTTCTTTCACTCCGGATCAGTATCACTGAAGTACTACTCACGCATAGGTAGCATCAGCGTCCCACATGCGGTCTTCTTTTACAGGTGAACCACTCTCTGCTAAAATTCTCGCAGTTATCTTCTAAGTCAGAAATATCTTCTAAGTCGTCCTGTATCCTCCTACATGCACTCGACGATGATACCTCCCCATACACCACAGCATCATCAGCAAATAGAGGCAGACTGCTGCTTACCTTGTCCGCCACATCATTTGTGCACATAGGAAATAACACAAGTTATCTGGGTAGGTATATGTACCTTACTGTACGCAACAAGGAAATACGCTCATTCTCATAAATTAAGAATAATGCTGATACATGGTGAAATAACGGTCTGGTGGGTGGTTTGCGGGCTTAAATCACCTCGGGGTATGACTATGCCGTGCATTTGACATGCGGACGTCGCACGGTGGCGCTGACACCATTCCACATACGCAGAGGTGTGCTGGTGCACGTCAGAGTACGGCGCAGCGAGTAAGTATGCAGACGCTTTCAGACGTTCTAATGGTGACTGTGTGTTGAAAATGGCTCAAAGAACAGATATTGATGTCGTTATGAGGGGTGCAATGGTAGGGAGACTGGAGGCTGGTCAAACACAACAGGGGCCTCCGTGTGCCACAAAGTCGTATTTCAAGGTTATGGCAACGATTCCAGCAGACAGGACACTTGTCCATGCGCTACAGTACGGGACGTCCACAGTATACAACACCACAAGAACACCGATACCTCACGGTCAGTGCCTGCAGACGGCCACGGAGTACTGCAGGTAGCCTTGCTCGGAACCTTACCGCAGCCACTGGAACAGTTGTCTCCAGACACAGTCTACAGAAGACTGAACAGACATGAATTATTTGCCCGGAGACTTGCAAGGTGCATTCCACAGACCGCTGGTCACAGGGGAGCCCGTAAAGCATGGTGTCAAGAACACAGTACATGGTCACTGGAACAGTGGTCCCAGGTTATGTTCACGGAAGAGTCTAGGTATAGTCTGAACAGTCATTCTCGCCGGTTTTCATCTGGCGTGAACCAGGAACCAGATAATAACCCTTAATGTCCTTGAAAGGGACCTGTATGAAGGTCGTGGTTTGAAATGGATGGGGTGGGATTATGATTGGTACATGTACACCTCTGCATGTCTTTGACAGAGGAACTGTAACAGGTCAGGTGTTTTGGGGCGTCATTTTTCACCAGTATGACCGCCTTTTCAGGGGTGCAGTGGGTCCCACCTTCCTCGTGATGGGTGATAACGCACGGCCCCACCGAGCTGCCATCGTGGAGGAGTACCTTGAAACAGAAGATATCAGGCGACTGGAGTCGCCTGCCTGTTCTCGAGACCTAAACCCCATCGAACACGTCAGGGATGCTCTCGGTCGACGTATCGCTGCACGTCGTCAAACTCCTAGGACATTTCAGGAGCTCCAACAGGCACTGGGGCAAGAATGGGAGGCTATAACCCAGCAGCTGTTGGACCACCTGATCCAGAGTATGCGAACCCATTGTGCGGACTGCGTACGTGCGCATGGTTATCGTATCCCATATTGATGTCGGGGAACATGTGCCGGAAACTGTGGCGTTTTGTAGCACATGACTTTTTCGGGACGGTTTTCTCAACTTATCACCAATACCGTGGACTTACAGTTCTTTGTCGTGTGTGTTCCCCATGTGCCTATGCTATTAGCGCCAGTTTTGTGTAGTGCCACGTTGTGTGTCACCACATCTGCAATTACCCTTAATTTATGAGCATGAATGTATATAACATCAAGCTTCATATGGCACTGGTAAGTTCACTAAGCTCATCGGACAGAATGACAGTCGCGTCGTGAAAGGCCACACTGTTTGTTTTTGAGCGTCATCAACAGTGCGGCGCTGGCACCGGGAGATTAGGTGACTGTTAACGGCTGGCTTAAGTTATGACAATGAGGTATCGTGTATACACGAATCTGTTGTACAGAATCAACGCAATGACATATGTCTTCCTGGAGGTGTGACAGCACGCCAAAAAGGAACGTTAGTGTTTGCCTCGCCCATGATCGCACCAAAAATGATGCCCGTCTTCACGGTGCATGATCTTTGTTTGTCAAAGGGATCTGTGAGATAAGTAGCACCCTTTGCTGCCATATAACACGACCTAACAACACTGCTGGTATAGTCGGTTTGAAGCACGAGAAGAAACTCAGTGGTCAGTGAGTGCAGGACCGTTTCAATCAGTTTACAAGCCTGCATGGAATAAACATAAGGAGTGGGAAATCTCGTAAAAGGCCACGATTATTCTGTGGACACTGTTGTCCTCCAAGATAACACTCATAAGCTCTTGATTTTCTGCTGAAGCACACTATCGTGCGTCCACTGGATATGTTACTGTATTTTAATCGCATAGAAAATGTCTGAACCTATTGGCAATAGCGTAGGAAACGTAGGAGTCAACGTACCCGCAATTTGGTACCTTTTCGGGATCTGATCATCAATGAGTTGCAGCAGCTGAGAGCAGCAATACGAAGGAACGTGTAAGCTCTCTTTCTGGCCAACGAGTTTATTGTTGTGCCTTCCTCACAAGGGACGTGTTCTCCACCGCGAAGCGCGAAAGACGCGGAGGCCATCGTGGTTGCAGCACGTTCTGAAACGATCTGCTACATCTCATGGAACGTGTTCTTCATCGTGATTTGCGACCTTAGCACTATCTGGCGGCAGTTCGCGGCTGCACCTGGCGCGTAAATTACACAGTTTCTCTATGAAAATGGACGCGCGAAAAAAGCTACGTTAACTCTCTTAGCTACTATCGAAGAAAAGCGGAGAAAATCACGAAGAAGGTTCCCGTCCATAGCATGAACGGAGATTGCTAGTAGGGGAACACTACACAGTGTTGTAGAACGACCTGAGATACACACTAGTAGAAGTTATTCGTCAACTCAATTGAATCTTCATCACATTTTCGGTTTTAAATTCAATATAGATTATGCATAGTGTCTAAAGTCAGTTTGCACATGCATAATATCAGTGTTCTCAATGCTGCATTGACTAAAATCTCTCTAAAGTAAGGTATTTCATCACACAGATTTCAAGATCGAGATTCCTTTTGTGATTTGATGAAAATAGAAAGCAGATTTTCCGAAACTGTTCACAACCACTGAAAAAGAAATTTACTGACAATACCCATATATAAGCCAGTCCATAAACCGAGGGATGGGTATATTATTTTACAGAAACTTTCATTATACCAAAATCTCACGGTGTGTAATTTGTGTTTCATTTCTAACATACAGTGGGGGCTGTCATTTAAGATTTATGGCTACTGGAGAACTACTCCAGTCACTGACCTTGCCAACAATAATTGCGGTAAATACATAATATTTTACAATAAACTAACTTATCCCCGCTGGATAGCTCGCGCAGACTATATTGTCTGCACAGGCGCTTTTGGTTTTCTGTAATCGGTCTTTTATGTTGTTCAAAAAATGTCAGTTAAGGCCCTACAAGCATGAACTTTTCCGAATGTTCTTCTGAGCAAGAAACCATTCTGCTAGTTGGAGTACAAGGTTTTAGTTAAACATGCCTTTTGAGGTCTTGTGGTGACTTTTCCAGAGAAACTCGACGACGGCGGTAACGCGTTTTCCCGTACCCTCCACGAGACAAGAAGAAAATACTGTGCCCTACTGTTCCATAATGTTGTCCAGGACTCAGGCTGACTGGTCCAGACCACGTCCGGAGAATTCCGGGTTCACGTTCCGGAGTAAACTTGAAACAATCATCGCACATTTCTCAAGCGATCAGGCGATTACCGTCTTGTTCGAGGCTCAGGTAACCTGTGGTCGTTGTTACCAAACACACTAGTGCCAGCGCTCTTCACCATGTTCTTAGCAACTTTGTCGCAAAAGGAGCCACCCTAATCCATGACCACTCAACAGTTGTCTACATGCTACGGAGGGTGATCGACGTTGATTCTAAGGTAAGTACTTCTCGTGGGATGGTATCCCAGTGTCACAGAACACCACCAATATCACCTCATACTTGTTTCAGTGACAAAGTTAGTACATGTAAAGTTACATGTGAATTAATACTAAACGCAAACTCCAGAGTGTTTCGCAGTTTGATTAGAAGAAAGCATAACTTAAAAAGTGAATTAAATATAAAACTGAAACTATAAATTTAAAAAACCCCGAACCCAAAAGAATCTCTGAAAAGTAAGAGAATAATAAATATCGCCGCTTTAAGTTTCATATCAATAGTTATTTAGAACAGCATACTTTCATTATTTCTGGGTATAAGCCAATTCTGTTTGGCGTTATTTCTTCCAGTCCTGCGCGTCCCGCATCCACATCTCAGAATAGCTAGTGAAGTTGTAATCACTTATCATACAAAATTTGAAAACCAATCCGCTTTTAATTAGCCTGACATTGTCACAGAATACGCCTGCCTTTTCACTTTATATCATATTTTTATATAATTACGTTGGGACTTAGTTTCATGCATTAATCTGTCTTACAAGGTCTATGTCCTGCAGTGGTTTGGCGACAGCGTACTAATTGACGCTTCACTAAAGGGCGCAATGGTTACTGCACCTGCCTAGGAAGCGGGAGAGCTTGGGCTCGAATCCTGGTCCGGTACACGTTCCCACTCTTGGCCGCAGATCCCGCGTAAGGTACCACTGCAGTTTACAGCAGTGATCCCCTTCAATTTACATTAAATATTCTGTTTTTGTTTTGTTTACTTAACGATCCCCTGACGCGAATACGCTGGGATCAAAATATTACTACTTATATTAAAGTTAAAGTGGGCAATACATATTACTCTTCTACCTTTTAGAGGTTTTTTGAGTTAGGGCTTTTTGAATTTTTTATTTAAGTTTTATTTCGTGCTTTTTAAGCTATATATTTTGCTACTGGACCCTCTACGATCGATACTGTATCCCAATCTCCACGCACATACTTCCGGTACGAAACACGAAATTGCTACGGGAGATTTTGCCTCGACAAAACTTGCGTGTTCTGACGATTGGTGTATTTTCATAAAAATTATTAGAGTTGCCAGCTTTTACAATGCGATATTGCATATGCGGTTTTGAGTTTCAACCTGAAATTATTATTCTGAATTTTCTTTCCTTTCATGTTTTGTTCTTTAATGCGATTTGTGTGTTTCTTTTTCAGATCCACACATATATTCATCTAATATGTTTTATTATATATTTAGCTAAATTGGGTAACATACGCAATGAGCAGTGGCGATAATTCTAAATCGAGTCGGAAGAAAGTAGGCTGCCATTGGGCTGTATTGCCTAAACTGTAAGGTCAACATCATTTGATTTAGTTCTGAGTTGCAGACATCAAAAATATCTACAAAAAGTCTTTAAGAACAAATGTTTATCTTTTGAAGGTGAGTAACAATCATCCTTTTTCTGCTTTGTTGGTGCTTCATCGTTAGCCAATCGTAAAAGAGGAACATACTGTCTGATGTTACGTAACTTGATGTAGCTCTTATGTATTACGAAGCGTATATCAATAGAGCGCACTGGCTGAAAACATTTTTAATTACTGTACATGATGAAATTCAAACGGCTGAACAGACTTTCATGAATCATAACTAAGAACCATCTCGATTAAACCAGCTTTCAAATAAAAGAAAACTGCACTGCAATTGGGTCTTTCGTTTGGGAGCTACGATGCCCCAGACAGATACAAAAATAACGAAAGAGGGTACACAAAGGCATATAACAACAAATACACAAAATTTTCAAAAAAATGGCATAAAAATAGCCCACCAACCCAACAATTCAATTCAGAAATTCTTTCCAAAAACAATTGGAAAAACTGATCTTCATCAGAAGTCAGGAGTATATCAACTGAATTACAGTACATGTGACGGAAGATAGTTAGGTCACACCAGGAGGATATTTGACACCGCAAACAAAGAATATGTAACAGCATGGAAGTACAGGACAAATCATTCAACTTTTGCAGAACACTTACACCAACACCAACATAAAATTATCACCAGACGGATAGGCATGGAAATCATAAGGATAAATAACAAGAAACATCCCTCACCTTACAACGAAACTACCACACAAAAATTCATAATAGAAAAGAAACAAACCACAAATGATCAGACCAGGTTGACAAACCACAGACTGCGTAAACTGTTTGACCACATGATATAACACTAAATATAAGCAATAGAAGCATACAACCACGGGATCCATTTACCACAACCACTACGATCTCCCATCCCCAGATTAGGGCCTCTAATCAACATCAAGGCCCATCCCCACCACCCGCTACCAAAAAAAAAAAAAAAAAAAAAAAGAGAATGCGTTCAACCCCCACCCGCCACCCCATGTCCTCTTCCATCTCTACTTAACATAAAAGACATTTTCAATAATTTACACTAACTCTATCTCGTACACACTCACACACACCCACACACACACATACACACACACACACACACACACACACACACAAACACACACACACACACAGGCAAACACAAACACACACGCAAACACAGACACACACACACACACACACACACACACACACACACACACACACAAACACACACACACACACACACACACACACACAGACACACACACACACACACATGAACAAAAAATGGAGTTTCACAGATTGGTAACACTCACAGCTTGAACGAGAACAACCTAACAGACATAAACGCTGTTACTGTGCAGAGTCAGACACACACATAACTTCAGTTCAGTTTATAAAAGTGAAACGTAAACAAGGCAGCACAAGTAATACTACAGATTGCCAGAAACTGCCAAGTGCAAGTGCATATATAAATCGAAGTCTTCCGACATCAACCGCAGCTAGCAAGGATGGAGGAAGCAGTGGTTTGGAGGACACGTAAAGAAACACAGTATGTAACTTGCTAGCCAACGTTATAAATATGACGCTGTTTTTAAGCTAAAACAACCAAATATGTGCAAACACGTTTATCCAGTTTACATAATTTCCGTGGAAGAGGCTTTTTAACTGAAAGCAATACGTGTCTGATGTAATTATCTTGAATTAAACTGCAGTAAGCTCAGGACGGAAAACCAATAATAACGCTGGGACACGAACCCCGCACACGCCCCCCCCCCCTCCCCACTACCGGCCGCTCGAGGCGCATCGGGCTGTTCAGCGGGCGCGTGATTGGCCGGCTTGGCCGGAGGCGGGAAGGAGAGAGAGGTCCAGCAGAGATATCAGCCCGCCACCGACGATATGCCGACAGAAACACGAAACAAAGACATCGTGATCAGCGACCTCAAGAGACGACTGTACCCCCCACCCCCCCCAGGCGATCAAAACAAACTTCACTGCCCAGGGGTACGTCGTCAAGGTGGTTCAGCAGATCGACAACATAGGAAGCAAATGGCCCCTATACCAGGTCACACTGCCAGATATCCCACAAAACAAAAGAGAAATAAAAATGATCCTGGCTGTTCCTGTAACCACAGAACCAGTGTGTTGCAAGAACCAGATGGTGCGGGGCTTCAGGTGTCAAGGCCTGAATCATATTGCAGCACACTGCACCATGGCAGTAAGGTGCAGAATATGCCCCGAGGCCCATGACACAAGGACCTGCACACTAAATCACATGGACCCACAAATAAGGTATGTGCTGTGTGGCAAAAACCACACAGTGGGTTACCAAGGTTGTGTGGTCCACAAAAGACCCTCACAGCATGCAAAGCACGCTAAGGCCACCCCTCACACACGCAAACAAAACACCACCAACCCATCCAGTCACACAAAAAAACACAACACGAGAACACACACAGACAAGGCCTGGGGAAAACCAAGACTGGATACACCAAAGGCAACATACGCAGAAGTGGTTTCTCCTTCGAGAAGCCATGGGAACGTAGCCCTATCACCACTTCACCAGACACAGTCACAAGACCAACACTGGGAAACACACAGCAACAATGACCAGATAATCCAAGACAGAGAAAGCTCTAGGTAACCCCACACACAGTCCATACCCTCGTATCAGTTTTTAGGCATTATGGTGCAAACCTTGAACCTCGTCGTGGAAATGATGAAGGAATTCAGGAAGGCCCAGTGGCAGAACACACAGATCCTCGTTGACCTTCAGGCAGCAGTCCAGCAGTCGCTCTGCTCTTCGAGTTCCTCAGTAGTTTCAAAACCCCATCATAGATAGACGACCAAACATCCAAGGCCTGACAATGTGCGTCTTTAACGCAGATCACATTGTTAATCAAGAGGTCGAGTTCAGATAACTCATGAAGGAGTTCTCCATCTACATATGCATGATGTTGGAAACCAACCTAAAACCAGAAATAAAAGCGACAGTTCCCAACCACATCAGCTACCATAAAGACAGGCCAACCCAAGGAGGAGGAGTGGCCATATACATAAAAAGAGGGATCCCCCACCACCAGGTATTCTTACTGGCTACCAACAAAATCGAATCCATGGCGGTGGAAGTAACCCCTGCCACCGGACCCCTAACAATTGTTGCAATCTACCGACGCCCACAAGACCAGATAGATGAGAGAGACATAGTTGCTCTAGGTCAAATTGAAGGCAAACTCATAATAGGAGGTGACGTCAATGCCAAACACACTGATTGGAATTCTAGAGTAACCTCCAGAGCAGGCGCCGAACAGCAACATCTAGCGCCCATCCACCACTTCGAAACACGGGGTCCAGCCGAGCCCACTTATTTTCCAAAAAATTGAGGCAAGCCCGACTTATTAGACATAGCTCTCACTAGGAGGATAGCGGGGTTTGTGGCAGCAAGGACAATCAACAGAATGTCCTCCGCCACAACCCAGTGATTCTAGAGGTCGATGTGCGAGAATGGGTAGCACTCCCACGGTAGCAGACTTCGTACAAACGTACAGAGTGGGAGCGATACCGAGAAACTGTCGCCTCTGATATCGGTCGCGCTCCGCCACCTACTGCCGAAACACTAGAACAAGCGCTACACGATTTAACAGGCACCATCTTGCAGGCAGCGGAAGAGGCCACCGCTCCACAAAGGGATGGCACCCCGCCGCAAACACAGCTCCTGGAACACTTGCTAGCTCAAATTCGACATAAGAAAAGAGTTGCAAAAGAGTGGAAGGTTACCAGAAATCAGACCACCAGGAGGCTGCTCAATCGTCTACAGAGATAACTGAAGGTAGCGCTCAATGAGCACAGAAACAAGCAATGGTAAAACAGCCTCGCAGGTATCAATGTAGACAATCATACACTATGGCAAGCAACCAAATAGTTCACAAAAAGATGCGCTAGGAAGCCGCCACTGCACAGCGATTGGGGTCTGGTCTACAGCCATGCTGAGAAGGCCAACGCCCTCCTCGAATCCTTCGACAAGCATTTTCAAGCGGCAGAACCCCAGGAAGAAGGGCTTGAAGAGGTAGTCAGTCGTCAACTGGCTGTCTTTCTCAATGCTGAGGAGGACCGAGAGGACGAACCCATACTTTTTACCCCTGAGGACGTGGCAAAAGTAATTAGGACCCTCCCCACGAAAAAGGCGCCAGGACACGACAGTGTCACCAATCAGTTAGTGAAAAATCTCCCACCCACGGCGATCACACACCTCACCAACATCCTCAACGAGATTACTCGACCCCGCGAGTTCCCAGCTTGCTGGAAACATGCAGAAGTGGTCGCGATAAACAAACCAGGGGAAGACCCTCTATTCCGGCAGCACTACAGGCCGATTAGCCTCTTGCCAACTCTCAGCAAGATCTATGAGAGCCTCCTACTAAGACCCGTACAGGAACATATTACCTGAGAGCAACTTTTGCCGGATTTCCAATTCGAATTCCGGCAGAACCACTCTGCCCCACAACAGATCATGAGAGTGGCTGAAGCAGTCACAGAGGGCTTCAACGACAGAGGCTACTGTGGGATAGTGCTACTAGATGAAGCCAAAGCCTTTGACTCAGTTTGACATAAAGGGATACTCCACAAGTTGTACACACAAGGGTTCCCTGGGAGAATAGTTAAGCTGATCAAAAGCTATCTCAGGAATAGAACTTTCTCTGTCAAAGTAGAAACTGCCACCTCCACCAAAAGGCGTATTCGTGCTGGGGTACCACAGGGATCGGTCCTGGGGCCCGTTTTGTACATCCTGTACACAGCAGACACGCCAACGGCTACCCTGGTGCACACCGCACAGTACGCAGACGACACGGCCTTCTACATGAGAAATGCGAACAAGGACCTGGTAATCCGTTGGCTACAATGGATTTTAGATGACACAGGAACTTGGGCCCGTCGCTGCGCATCATCATAACTCTGAAAAGACGCAGGCTATGCTGATTACCCGCAGGCAAGGAAGGCGCGAACCACCTCAACGCCCCCCCCCCTCCCCCATCCATCTTCACCTAAAAGGAACCCAACTGCCCTGGCGCAGAACCGCCAAATACCTTGGCGTAACATTGGACTCTCGTCTTACGTGAAAATCCCACATAGACAAGGTCCACAGGAATGTCCATCCTATACACAATCCTGAATTTAACCAGCTCCCTTCCTTACCCAGTAGGAGTAAATGTGTACCAGGCCCTGATCCGGCCAGTAAAGGAATATGCATGCCCAATCTGGGGATACGCGGCAATGCAGCACCTGGACAAACTCCAGAGGCTGCAAAACCTCGTCCTCAGGAGGGCACTGCACCTACCGCTTGCATTCCCCACTGATGATCTGCACGCAGCTGCCGAAATCGCACTCCTCAAAGAAAGATTCCAAGATCTGGCTAGGGCTTTCTACGAGAGCTCTTCCGGATCTGGAAACAATTATCCACTCCTTAAGTCGGTATGATATGTCCCGCGACAAGCACAGAAGTCCTGTGACGATCTTCGATGACTAAGTCGAAGAGTTCATCCCTATATCCAAATCCTAATCCTCCTCCCGCCTACAAAATAACAATCATCTCGCCAACCTCAGGCAAGTACCAGACACATACAGAACATCCATCACATTTCACAGACACCAAGAAATCACAGATAAATTCACACACACAAGTACCCAGAGGAGTAAAATCCACAAGGCTACAAACTCCCCCACACCTTTCCCCAAAGACGGGAAAGTATTAGATGAGAGTGAGATCCTGACACTTCGCCTGAAGATGATGGAGACGTATTCCATCGAAACGTTGCTACGAGACGACGACGCTACTCGGCTGACAACCCGTGAAGACTTCATATACAATAATCACCCATTTTAACAGCTGCTGCGGAATACGGCCATGCCAAAAAATAAAAAATAAAAAAATCGTTCAAATGGCTCTGAGCACTATGAGACTTAACTTCTGAGGTCATCAGTCCCCTAGAACTTAGAACTACTTAAACCTGACTAACCTAAGGACATCACACACATCCATGTCCGAGGCAGGATTTGAACCTGCGACCGTAGCGGTCACGCGGTTCCAGATTGTAGCGCCTATAACCGCGTGGCCACACTGGCCGCCCATGCCAACAAACGTACGAATACACACGTTAAATACACAACATCCCTCTGCGTGTGTCGATAGTTAGATAGAGTACTGCAGGCATCTTTAAATCATGTGATGCCATACGTTGTAATAAATAGAAACCATTACACGTGACGCAGAGACGCTACTCATTGGTGTCCGCCGAGAATGTATACGCCAGGGGCGTAACACCAAGCAGGGAGAGTTGGGAACGGACAACAGTTGCAACCAGTCATCAGCGGGGGACGTCGAGATTGAGCATGGCGAGTCGAGAATCAGTACGATAATTAACAGAGCGTATGACAGTGTTGTATTCATATACATTATAAAAGTAAACGTACTGTTGTTTATGTGTTATTTACAGTTCCGCCTGAAACAACAGGATCGATTTTAACCAAACTTGTTAATGTATCATGCACTGTCTGGAAAGCACCACATTGGAGCTAATAACCACTTACTTGTCAAACGGGTGGGGGAGGGGTGAAAAAGCAGCTTGTAACCTCACAAGAGTTTTTCTCCCTGAGGGCCTAAGAAATTATGAGAGAAAAATGTTTATCGCTTACCACGTTTTCGATGTTCATACAGCAAAACTGCCGAGTCAGTATACTTCTTTACTGACAACTCTATTTGCAACACATTTTGCAGATAGCATTCTCGTACATCACTGAATGTACTTTCTTGGGAAGATATATCATTAACGACACATAATATATGAGATTGTCGTCATAAACATTGAACTGCGTGAAAACTAAACCGCAGTGTGAAACTCGCTAGAGATTCAGGTGGGATGTGTGTACAAATGTGTGTGAAACGTTTTAAGTATTTGTAAAATATGAATGGTGATTACAATTAAAGTTAAGCTTTCAAAACTCTGTAGAAATAACACTACTGGTCAGAATGACGTCAAATTGGAACGGAATATTATCGACGAAGGGAGAAATCGTATGGCAGAAGAAAAAAAAAAAAAGAAGAGTGGAAAATTTATCAGTAGATGGCGTTGTATGTGTCAGAAAACGAAAATGAAAACATATGTCTGCACGACCCACTGACGTTAATATAAACATGCCGGGTGCACGGCTTTTGAGCAGTCGAGAGTGCGATGTGAAAGCGAGCAAACCGTGCAGCGCGCGCGCAGGAGGGGGTCGATCGAAAGTCGGCGGGGTTTGCCCCGTCGCAGGCCACTCCACTTATGACGACTACTGCACCGGCAGATGGACATCTGAGGGAGACGACACAGGCCATGGAATTGGTTTATGAGAGTTCAACGTTTCATTCGGACGGAGCTGTGGAACCACCTGACGCCGCGGCGACGAGAGAACAACACGCCGAACTGACACCAACGGCCGCTTCTACCGGTAAACAAGTGCGTTCGCGGAAGCCGGCGGCGCCGCGCTAAATAGCGGCCTTCACGGACGAAGTAAACATGTGCCTCCACGCGGTAGCGTCCTTCACGACGAACCTGACGCGGAACAGTACAGGGCAACGCCGCTGGAATTCTGCGAGAACGTCAAATTGATGGACCAAGAACCACTGGAAAGAGACACCAGCTTTGCAGAAACGGATGATTTCGTCCTAGTGCGACACAAACGGCACTATCGGAGAAACTCAAAAGAAAACGCGAACCCTCAGAAACGACAAGTTGAGACGACTGAGAGTACCAATAGGTTCACACCTATTACCCCCAGAGATGACAACAAGGAGGACTACACGCAGACAGGAAACTTCGAACAAGGAACGTCGGAACAACAAGCTGCTGCTTCATCAGACGTAGCAAAACAAAAGCGTGTTCCACAATTGACGATTTATTATACTGGCCTGTATGTGGTACTGAATAATTCGCTAAAACAACACCTCTCCGGAACCCTGAGGCCATCTTCCGGAAGGACCGGATTAAGAACCATATCGAGTCCCCTGAGGATCAAAGACAGGCTCTGACATTTTTTGAGACCTACGACTTGCCACAGTTCGCACATCAACCACTGGAGCAAAAGCAACTTAAGGTGATGATCAAACGATTGCCTGATCAGGTCACAGAGCGTCAACTCTAGGAGGCATTAAGTGAGAAAGGATTCTGCCACGCCAGGGTACATCAGTATAAAAGGATAGACGGAGATCAAGTCAGTGGTGAATTGGTTAGGCTGTCCACGTACTGCGTCTGCCTTCCCAAGGCAAAGGACAGCCATGAAACCTACGACATCCGATACCTTCTCTACACGACGGTGTGCATTGAAGATTATCTGTCCAAGGCTGGACCGACACAGTGAAAAAACTGTAACCTCAGGAAAGAGCATCGAACAACTTGTCAACAGGATACAGCGACAACTTGTCGTTCCCGTAGAATGGGTAAAGGGCAATAAAACCACCCTAGACCCTACGAAGAAACGGCAGGAACTGAGGACGCAACTTTCCATCAATGGACAGCCAATACCCTGGACTACGACAGTGAAACACCTGGGAGTGTTACTGGAGAAAAGGATGACTTTTACCCTGCACATACAAGACAGAAAACTGAATACTATGAAGCTGATGCGGGCACTCACGCCGTTTTTTATGAGCAGGAATCTAAACCCGTCAATGAAATTAACCCTGTTGTACGGCTCGACGTCTTCGGGAATAGCTCTAATATAGGTAGTTTGCAACCATTACAAAACAGATGTTTGAAGTGGAGTCTTGGCGCCCTTTATTCCGTGTAGTTAATGTCCATCACTCGTACGACTACCTAACCAACACCCTCAAAGGATTCAAGGGCCCACAGAAAGCTCAAGTTGCTTTGCAAGCGAATACACAATAAAAAGAAACCTTTTCTTCCATCTTGCCACTCCAGAAGAAAAAAAATCGCCAAAGTCGATCACTCTTTGGACACAACATGCCCAGCTCTGCTTCTAAAACTGTATTACAAGAATGATGACTGCGCACACGTCACTCTACAGAAGTTCCGGACACTGAAGGGTTTGAAAAAAGGCGTTGGTGCGATGATTGCCGTGGGTCTGGAGAAAATGATTCCGAAATTTTTATGCAAGATGGTGCACCTCCACACATTACAAATCCAGTTAAGCAGCTGCTGAAGCGCCATTACGGAACTGCTATAATTATAAGCCGCCATTTACCTATAGCCTGGCCGCCCCGATCATCAGATCTCAATTCGTGTGACTTCTGGCTGTAGGTCTATCTGAAAGATGTGTTCAGTGTTCCGATTGCAAACTTAGCTGCAGTGAAGGGATGCATTGCCTAACACATTCTGAACGTGATCCCTGAAACACTTCGATTAGTTGTGGAACATCCTGTTTCTCGATTTAAACTTCTTGCAAGAAACGGTGGACAGCGTATTGAATATGTTTTGCTCCAGTCACAAGGGAATTAGTAATACGATTCAATTTTGATTGAAGCTTCTTACGCGGTTTTTTTCCTCACAACAATTAAAAACCAATGTGATTGATGCTTTTAATGCGGTCTTTTGCCTCAGGACAAGTAAAAACCGATGTGATTGATGCTTTTTATGCGTTTTTTTTGCCTCAGGACAGTTTAAAAACCGATGTGAGCGTTAGTTTTTATGTGGTTTTTGGTCTCAGGACAGTTAAAAATTGACTTTTCCCATCCGATGTTATATGATCTTGCCATGGTGGATGGGCTTACGTAACTAACAATTTGCACACTGAGTAATACAGTTGGTTTAACGTCAAACGTACATCATAGGCATTGTTGTGTGTTTCACTTGTCATTTGCAGTCCACCACTATTAAATTATGATGCTTACAGATCAATCTGTTGTCACATTTTGTAACTATTTACTTTTCTTCTGCTGTACGTTTTCGTCCTTCTCCGATAATATTCCGTTGCAATTTGACGTCATTCTTAGCAGTGGTATTATTTCTACAGCGGTTTGAAAGTTTAAGTTTAATTATAATCACCATGTATGTGACACGTCCGTATGCTGGTAAAGCCACAGGTAAAAAGTCCTCCTAAGCTCCTGCATCGATTTCAGACAATCATGGTACACATGTCACTTACTTTCAGGAAAAAATGTTTTGGGGTAAGAACCAGGAAACTCGCTTTGGGGTGGAGGTGATAAGTGGAGATAGAGGCGGAGAAGGACTTAGACAGACAGGGGAATGGAGGAGATGGACGCAGATAAGGAGCGAAGAAGTCGGACAGAGAGACGGAATGGACAGAAAGGGAAGAGGAGGAAATGGACAGAGACGGGGAGGAGGAAGTTTACAGGTAGAGGGGGAGGAGGAGATGAAATAATAAAAGACTGGGATAAATAAATACCCAAACAATGCCCGGTACTCAGCTGGTATTAAATATAAAAAAACACTCGAACAAGTGCAACATAGTGTTGCAGTTGGTAACAACAGTTCATGTTAACAGTTTTTGTCGTGATATAACAGTGTCGAGAGTAAGTCATGATACATAATGAGTGACTGTAGTCTTTCTTATTTCAATAAATCATTTACCTCAAAAAACGATGGATACATTTTTAGGGCAGCTCAGCTTCACCTTCAGGTAACAAGGAAGTAATTGTTGTTGCATTCGTCGCAGCGTAGTTCTTCGAACGAAGAACATACCTTTTCGAGATAACAACTAGGGAGTGACAGTGTAGTTTGCTGATCGGAGAATCTGTAAATTATTTCCTTGCTGTCGTATTACATTCATAAACACTGTTAAAATTCAAGAATATGGGCAACTGTGTAAATTCCGTTGCATTTAACCATTAATAGTTTTTTTCAGATAGTTACAAGAAGGCATACTACACCTGGCCTTCTTCTCCTTCTTTCGTTTCACCCTCTTTGGGGTACGTTGAATCAATCATTTCTTTGCGCGTTGTTCTTTCCTTAGGGTCCAGTATTTCTTAATTCTTTCTGATTTTCTTTTCCTTTCTTCTTCTAAGATGCAGGGTTTGGACTTTTGTGTAGATTTGTCTTGGAACCTTATGTTTTTATCTTTATTAATTAATTTAGCTGTTCGATGAATAAGTGAATTTTCTGAAATCTTTAATTCTACTAGGTCTTTCTCACTTTCTTTATACCAGTTGGGCTTCGTTTTGCGGTTACGGAAAAAGTCGAAGATGTTTAGTATTTCTGCTGCATACAGTGCTTCTGGCGTAATCAGTGTTTTGTAATGTGTAATTTATGATCTCCATGAAAGGGATTGTTTGTTGCATGTATTTTTTGTTAGTTGGAAGGCCTATTCAAGTTATTTTTTTCTGGGTTCCATTGCTTTGCTTTCCCCAGCATTCCAACTATCCATTCTCCGAGATATTTGAATTCTTTTACTATTTCATTTTTTTGTTCTTGAACTTTGAGGTATTTACGTGAATGCTTCCTGTTTGTCAGTATCTTAGTTTTTTCAAAGGAGATGTGAAGACTTATTTTAGCTGCTTGTTTCTTTAGTTCAAGGATTTGCTCGTGTGCTTCTTTCATTGTTTCAGCAAACAGGGCCATATCATCTGCAAAAGCAATACAATTTACTTTAAGGTTCTCCTTGTTGCAACCCAGTCTTACACCACTCTTAATATTTGTATTCCATTCTCTGCTACTTTCTCAAGCGCCTGTGTTACCTGTAAGGATCGTATCTACGCGTATCAGGGGTCCCTCATCACTCCAACTGCGAAAGCCCAACACCATTACAAATCCTCCACCAGCTTGAACACACCCAGCGTGGCGTACTATACCATAATAAACAGTTATAACGATATGAAACTTCCTGGCAGATTAAAACTGTGTGCCCGACCGAGAATCGAACTCGGGACCTTTGCCTTTCGCGGGCAAGTGCTCTACCAACTGAGCTACCGAAGCACGACTCACGCCCGGTACTCACAGCTTTACTTCTGCCACTACCTCGTCTCCTACCTTCCAAGTTTGGAAGGTAGGAGACGAGGTACTGGCAGAAGTAAAGCTGTGAGTACCGGGCGTGAGTCGTGCTTCGGTAGCTCAGTTGGTAGAGCACTTGCCCGCGAAAGGCAAAGGTCCCGAGTTCGAGTCTCGGTCGGGCACACAGTTTTAATCTGCCAGGAAGTTTCATATCAGCGCACACTCCGCTGCAGAGTGAAAATCTCATTCAGTTATAACGATAGTTCACGATTTAGTAGGTTCTCACGGTAGGGTAGAATGGTAAGTTAGGTGGTTTTACAAACACCCTGCAAACAACCAGTCAGTGGGTTCCTGAGAAGTTCAGCGCAGAGAGACAATAGAAGACGTAACAAGCTAACATTTAATTCAATTTAAAATCCTCGGCCACCTTCACGGAGTATCTGAGCTGTACTCAGTTGGTAGTAGGGTGCATCGCCCCCTATACTCTGTCAACTGAGACTCATAGGTTCAAGAAAACTTTTGCTATGCCTTTTTTGCCTTTTTTCGTGCCAATCTTCACGTGGCCATTTAGAAATCAACTTCCTGCGACATCATTCAACAGAGGTACTCGTGTCGGGCGATGGCTTAATATCTTGTGGGGACTACTTCTTGGAGGTTAGTATGGTTGCTCATCAGTTGCTGCTTTCCACTACATAGGTGAATATTTACATGGTGTGCTGTGGGGAATCACTGCACTTCCATATTAGCCGATGGCCAATAGCAGCACCTTTTATCAACCCGGTTTTGCCTACAGCAGCTGACGTTTCGACGAGAGTTTTTCCATAATTGTTTCCCTCGGAGTAGGGGAAAGTGCTCTACCTGGAGGACCGTGTGCCTAGAAACACATGATGTCCGATGGTCGGTGTTATAATCTAGTGACTAATTTTAAAATCATAGCAAATGTGCACTATAAACTGCCATAAGCAGTTGCAAGCATTTTCTGCTGTTGTTGTTGTTGTTTTAAGGCAAGACTTTGTGTTCGATGAAGTGTTTGCCAATATTACGAGTTGTATACGTTTAAATGCAGCATAATACACTAAAGTGCCAAAGAAACTGGTATAGGCAAGCGCATTGAAACACAGAGATACGTAAAAAGTCCATACATGGCGCTGCGGTTTCCAACGCATATATAAGAGAACTGCTGGCGCAGTTGTTTGATCGGTTACTTCTGCGGCAACGGCAAGTTATAAAGATGTAAGTGAGTTTTAACGTGGTGTTACAGCCGACGCAAAAGTGATGGGATACAGCACCTCCTAGGCAGTGATGAAGTACGACCGTTTCAAGAGAGTACCATGAATATTAGAAATCCGGTAAAATATCAAAGCTCTGACATCGCTGGGGTGGGAAAAAAAATCCTGCAGGAACGAAACCAATGACGACTGAAGAGAATCGTTCAGCGTGACAGAAGTGCAATCCTTCCACAAACTGCTGCAGACTTCAGTACTGGGCAACCAAGAAGGATCGGCTTGCGAACCATTCAACGAAACATTATCGATATGGGCTTTCAGTGCCGAAGGCCCACTCGTGTAACCATGATGACTGCACGACGCAAAGCCTTACGCTTCGCCTGGGCCCGGCAACTCCGACATAGGACAATTGATGACAGGGAACATGTTGCCTGGTCGACGAGTCTCGTTTCAAATTTTATCGAGTGGATGGACGTGTACGGGTATGGAGATAACCTCATGAGTCCACGGACCCTGCATGTCAGCAGGGGACTGTTCAAGCTGCTGAAGGCTTTGTAATGGTGTTTTGCTTTCGCAGTTGGATTGATATGGGACCCGTGATACGTCTAGATACGATCCTGGCAGGTTGGCAGGTAACACGTACGCAAGCATCCTGTTTGATCACCTGCATCCATTATTGTCCATAGTGCATTCAGACGGACTTTGGTAATTCCAGCGGGAAACTGCGACACCCCACACGTCCAGAACTGCTGTAGAGTGACTCTAGGAACACTCTTCTGAGTTTAAACACTCCCGCTGGCCACCAAGCCCCCCCCAGACGTGAACATTACTGAGCATATCTGGAATGACCCGCAACGTGCTGCTCAGAAGAATTGTCCTCCTCTTCGTATTCTTACGGATTTATGGACAGCCCTGCTGGATTCAAGATGTCAGTTCACTCCAGCATCACTTTAGACATCAGTCGAGTCCATGCCACGTCGTGCTGCGATACTTCTGCGTGCTCGCTGCATCCCTCACGTTGTTAGGAAGGTGTACCAGTTTCTTTGGCTCTTTTGTGTATATTGAAGGTGTGTGGAGGGTCTTAGTAATTCTTCAGTTACAAAATTTTATGGTGAATGAAATCCCGTATATTTCTAAGTCTAGTTAAATATCTTGTGGACGGTTGAGCCATAATCCATAGCTCGTGTAGAATCATGTACCTTGAAAAAGTAGGTCTTCGTAGTAATTGACGGAAAGTCATCGAGTAAAACAGAAGTGATTTCAGGCGTTCCCCAAGGTAGTGTTACAGGCCCTTTGCTGTTCCTTATCGATATAAACGATTTGGGAGACAATTTGAGCAGCCGTCTCCCGTTGTTTGCAGATGACGCTGCCGTTTATCGACTAATAAAGTCATCAGAAGAAAACAAACTTCAAAACGATATAGATAAAATATCTGAATGGTGCGAAAAGTGGCAGTTGACCCCAAATAACGAAAAGTGTGAGGTCATCCACATGAGTGTTAAAAGGAACTCGTTAAACTTCGGTTACACGATAAAACAGTCTAGCTTAAAAGCCGTAAATTCAACTAAATGCCCGCATCTCGTGGTCGTGCGGTAGCGTTCTCGCTTCCCACGCACGGGTTACCGGGTTCGATTCCCGGCGGGGTAAGGGATTTTCTCTGCCTCGTGATGGCTGGGTGTTGTGTGATGTCCTTAGGTTAGTTAGGTTTAAGTAGTTCTAAGTTCTAGGGGACTGATGACCATTGATGTTAAGTCCCATAGTGCTCAGAGCCATTTGAACCATTTTTTTTCAACTAAATACCTAGGTATTACAATTACGAACAATTTAAATTGGAAAGAACAAACAGAAAATGTTGCGTGCAAGGCTAACCAAAGGCTGCGTTTTATTGGTAGTACACTTAGAAAATGTAGCAGACCTACTAAACTACGCTTTACCGTCCTCTTTTAGAATACTGCTGCGCCGCGTGGGATCCTTAACAGGTACGACTGACGGAGTACATCGAAATAGTTCAAAGAAAGGAAGCAAGTTTTGTATTGTCGCGAAATATGGGAGAGAATGTCACAGAAATGATACAGGATTTGAGCTGTAAATCACTAAAAGAAAGGCGTTTTTCGTTGGGGCGGAATCTTCTCACGAAATCCCAATCACCAACTTTCTCCTCCGAATGAGAAAATATTTTGTTGACCCCGACCTACATAGGGCGAAACGATCACCACGATAAAATAAGGGAAATCTGATCTCGTACGGAAAGATATAGGTGTTCATTCTTTCCGTGCGCTATACGAAATTGGAATAATAGAGAATTGTGAAGGTGGTTCGATGAACCCTCGGCCAGGCACATAAATGTGATTTGCAGAGTATTCATGTAGATGTAGATGTAGATAGAGTACCTGATATTTGTAAAAGAACTTTCTTTAATGCCTGAACAATTTTCCTTGTCCTTAAAATGGTAATCTATGTTGGTGATAACTTCTATTTCAAAACTCTTGAAACTTGTGACTGTGTTTTGTAGCACTTCCAGTTACTTTGATTTCACTTACCAATTATTGGTGTGCAGTGGAGTTAAAATGTAACAGATACACTATTAAATACAGTATTGACAAGAGTTTGCAACACTTTTAAGTTTGAATACTACATTTGTCCTAGGTTCATGACAATTTTGTACTTTGGAGCAGTTTTTCGCATTTGTAAACATCTTACATTTACCAAGTAATATTATTTCAGAAAAACACTGTACATACGTAAACAGAGTACCATCATATCGAAATGGAAAAAGAAAATAGGTTAAGCTTCTATTACAAGGCTGGGTAGAGCTGAAAGGCTGAAAACTGTTTCAAGGTACAAAGGCTGAAACACGTATGTAACATAGCAGCGATGGCGAGGCATTGTAGCATCTGTGACCAGAGAGTATGCGCTTGACCGCGCGAGTGTTGCGAGCGGTTCTCAGTCAGTAGCAGTCAGTCTGTCGTTGCGAGTCGGTCAAGTTAGTCGTTGCGAGTCTGTTAGTAGCTGTAGGCCAGTGCAGTACAGTAGTCGTTGCGAGTCTGTAGCTCGGTTTAGTCGTCATGCAGAGCGGTCGGTCAGTAGTAGCAGCCCAGTGCGGTTGTGTGATGTAGGCGGTCAGCAACACTGGTCAAGATGGTGAATAAGGTATACCATTAATTAATATAATCATTAGATAATGTAAAAATTTATTTATTGTAATTATTCTCCAACAAGTTCCCCAATAATAATTTTTATTTCAAAAGCATTTTTTCAAAAAATTTAATTTTTTATTGAACTAAAGATCTCGTTGCACTTCCCATTTCATTCCACTTCTTTTGAAGAAAAAATTTCACTAGAATCACAAAAAAAGGAGAATATTATTATTTGCAATGCAGTTCCTCCGAGCGGTGCGCAACAACAAGAGCAGATATGTGACATCTATTTATTCTGAGGTAAGACTTTAATTCTGATTGTTTTACACAGGGCCAAAGACCGATATTTCGGTTTAATTGAAATTTCTTGTCACTGAATGGACTTTAATTTTGAAGGATTTATATTTGAGTCAGATTGCGAATTTCACGTTTTTGTTGCCATTGTCAGTACATTTCATTGTGGGCAGGTTACGCTTAGAGCAATGTCCATTAGCATCCCTAAATAATATTGTCAATTATTATAAATTTTGCGGGGAGGTTACACTCGGCTCCCATTTCTATTAAGTATTGCTTTATTTTCATATAAAATTACGGTGGGGAGGTTACACTTGGCGACACCCAGTCCAGGATCGAATTTCGTTGAGAGTCTTTTGAAAAACAGGCACATATCTGCTCTTATTTGCTTAAGTATAATTAGGATTTGGCGCTACGCTTTTATTAATCTTGTGACTTTCTCTCTACAGGTCAACGGCAATTTGTTGCTTTGTTGTATTTGTGTGTTGCTTTTGCATATGTGCTTAATTGTTTTGTGAATAATTTTGACTATTGTTAAAATGCCGCGAAAGACTGTGAATAGTGTATCGCGAGGTATTATGAACGAAATTACCGACTTAAACAACGTGACCAATAGTACTTGTGACACGCAGTGTAATGATGACAATCCTGCGTCCACTAACAATCAGTGCATTCCAACAACTAGTGATGACTTTTACCCTGATAATGAACAAACGAACTCAATTGTCTCGTCTGTTAATTTGACGACAATTGATGACGCAGAACGCTCTATTGTAATGAGCGCTGCCCAGCCTAACACACACGGTGTGAAAAATTCTCGTGACGAACAGACAAATTTGTCTAATGAAAGTGGTCAGTGTACCGAAAATACGACGGACTCGAGTGAGAAACGTTTTTGTAAATTACAGAATGACCAAATGGTCATACAAAGCGCAACAATTCCATATACACGATCAAACAGCACAGTTGATGGAGTGGGTAATGTTACTTTGGATCAATTTATGGCAATAATGCTACAGTTTGGGAACGAACTTATTGAAAATTTCAAACAACTTAGGGAAGATAACAAACAAAAGAACGAAAAACTAGACAAACTTAGTGAGAAACTTGATGAGCAGAACAAACGACTGGAAGAAGAAAACAAACAATTTAGAGAACGGAACAAACAATTTTCTGAAAGTATTAAACAGCCGAGAGAAAAACACGATAATGTTAATGAACAGAACAAACAAGTTAGGGAAGAGATTACAGCTGTTACCGTTCAATGTCAGGACAGTAAAGAACAATTACATGCGGATACTAAGGCTTGTGCTAATAACAGTAATGAAGAAGTTGGCACTGTTGCACAAGGCTTAGATAATTCAAATGCAACACAGATCCACGAAATTAATGTAGTCACTGAACAATGCCCTAAAAACGCAGTACAGATTCGCGACGAAGTTAATTTAGAGTCACTGGAAGTTTCACACACTCCGAATACGGAAGTCAATAATAAAAGTGAACGACAGAACAACCAAAATGTCGAAAGTTCTGAAGTAACAGAATTAAAAACTATTTCAGTCACCAATATGCCACAACAGACGCCACTTTATGAACATGTGTCAGAGTCACGCAGCGCGTATAATGCGAGTAATTTACAGCAACTACGCGAATTAAAATCCGAAAAGCCACGCGACTTAAAATCTGAAAAGCTATGCAACTGGAAATCCGGAATGACACAGACGAACAGATTCACACACAAACCCGAACGTGTTTTCAAATTCAATGACGAGAACGTAGATTACGAGCAATTTTTATCCGCCAGAAAATGTAAAGAATTTAATAATGACAGAACACAGGTACACGCTTTGAGCTGTATACGACAATTTGTTTTTATGCTTTCACCGCTATTGCCTGTAATGCAGAAGCTGGCTTTGAACCAGATGCGACAATTTATTTTTGTATTTACAACAGCATTGCCTATAATGAAGAAACTAGAATTAGCATGCAGACAGCAACTTATTTTTGAATTTGTACCGCCATTGCCTATAACACAAAAGCTGAAATTTATTTGCAGTGCGTAATTGACCTCAGGGGATTCATTACGCTTTAATGAATATGTGCCGTAGCGAGCATAGGGCCCCGAGCTGTAGTAGTGCTATTTCATCTTTAGTTTTCTGCACTGCTGCCTTCTCTTCTACTATCCTTTATATCTATCAAAACTGCTCTTTAACTATTGCTCTACCTAGAATTAAGAAATATGACAAAGAAAACCCGATGTGACAAATTTTTTACCGAATGTGACAATGTTCAGTAGGCACTCCAGAACCAGCGTAATTTTAATAACGGATAAAATCGTAATCATCAGTATGTGTAAAATTAACAGCAAGCGCATTTTTTTGGTAACAATAGACCTTTTTCACCACAACAGCATGAAAGTCAGCCGCTTAGCATACGTAACCAACAACGCAGTCTACAAGGTCAACCAAACTTTAATGTTTCGCCGCGTGCACGTATAGTCCCAGTCCCAACAAATAGTAACGCATGGCAGCAAAGAAATAACCACGTACAGACAACACACTATTTCAACTCGTATCGCAATGCGCCGTATAGAAATTACTATTAGGACAGACGTAAAAAAAATGATGAGCACAATTTTCAGCGTACATTTAATAACAGTCGATCTTATGAGCAGTAACAACATCAGCAACAACAAATAATCATGAATGAAACAGACAATAGGTGTCATCTATAGCGTAACACGTCAGTAAGAAATAACAGAACAGTTCATATAGTGGATATGCCACAACATTCTCCAGTAAATAATAACACGTACGATAGATTTTGACCAGATACAGCACAGATTGCATATTACAGTAACGCAAACATTACTTTTGACACGCAGAATTTTGTTCACGAGAATGTTATTTGAAACATGCTTTGTTGAATGCTCCACTGTTATCGCATCCAGATCTAACTAGAAATTTTTCCATTGCCACCGACAGTTCCAATACCGCTTTGGGCGTACACATTTTTCAGGAAATTGAAGAAGATGGCTCTACAGTAATTAAAAACATCGCATTTGCAAGCCGCATTTTGTCACCTGCTGAGCGAAATTATTCCGTTACAGAATTAGAAACATTATGTGTTGTATGGGCTTTTATGAGATTTAGGCACTTTCTTTATGGCAGACATACCACAGTTTACACAGATCACAGAGCGATACAATTTTTACTTTCAGCCAAATTCACTCACGATAGATTAAGTAGATGGAAACTGTATTTACAGGAATTTAATTTTACGATAGTTCACATTCCCGGCACACAAAATGTTATAGCAGACGCACTATCGCGTTCTCTCAGCAACAATCAGCAAGACGTAGCAACCCACTTCTGCAAAGCAAATTTCAGTGTCATGTACATTCAGCAAGTTGCATTTGAAAATTTTATTTCATCGTCATTACAGGACATAGCACAAGAACAAAACAAAGACAATGTCTGGAAAGAAATTAAACACCTTTGGCTAGATAAGAATAATGTTACGATTAGAAACCACTACACTGTACGCAATGACATTCTGTTTCGCCGCTCTCATCCTGACAGCAACAATTGGTTATTATGCATTCCTGACGAACTGGTCAACAAATTAATCTGGTACACTCATTTAAGTTACGCACATTACGGAGCAAGAAAATGTTATCTTATACTGAGACAGAACTGTTATTTTGCCAACATGGAGAAACGTATACGACGAGTTTTAGCGTCTTGTAAAATTTGCCAGAAAGCTAAATCAGACACCACTTCACATATTCCTCCTTTATATCCCATTATACCTGTGAAATTAAGACACATGGCCGCAGTAGACATTTTTGGTCCGATTCCGAGAACTAACAGAGGTTTTTGCTACATTTTTGTCGCTGTTGAGCTCACTTCAAAATTTGTTACTTTCACTCCATTACGCAAAGCTGCTGCTAAAACTGTTTCGAAAGCATTTGTAAAACATTTTCTATCTCATATAGGGCATGTAATGAAAGTAATTTCCGACAATGGATCACAATTTCGTAGTAGTATATGGACACGCATGTTACGAACTACAAACATTTCTCCGATTTATATATCCAAGTACCACGCTTCTTCGAACCCCTGTGAAAGATTAATGAAAGAAATTGGTAAGCTGTGCCGAATATACTGCCACAAAAGACATATTGATTGGGATACACACATACTCTCATTCCAAGATGTAATTAATTCCATTCCAAATGAATCCACTATGCTATCTCCGACTGTTATACTGAAAAACGTTGAACCACCGAACAAAATTAAAGAATTAATAGAATTTCCCAAAAGTCGTCGCCTACGACACCACGAAATAATTGACATTGCGCTGAAGAACATCAAACGTGCCGCAGAGCGCCGGAGAAGACAGCAAAAACAGGTTTGTAAACGCCGAGACTTTCACGTTGGACAGAAAATATTAGTGCGTACACACTATTTATCCAGCAAATTAAAAGGTAAGTGCAGTAAATTTGAACTTCTATACGCAGGTCCGTATCGGATTCGCAGCATCCCTCACCCCAATGTTGTACACGTCGAAACTTTGAGAACCAGAAAATCGAAAGGCAATCACCATATCTCAAACATTAAACCGTTTATTGAGTGAAACCACTGTATGATTCAACACACTATGATGCCATTTACTAATGCAATTATTTCACGTGACTAATTACTGATGATTATCGTATTTTTTCTTGGCAAGTGCCCGGCAAGATAAGGTTAGCAGGTCGCTCTTCTTGTCGTTACACATCAGACCGTGCATATTTTTCCAGATGAATTTACACATTTACGACTATTTCAGCAATTATATTTATGTGACTACTTATTGATGATTATCGTGTTTTTTCTTGGCAAGTGCCCGGCAAGGTAAGGTTAGCAGGTCGCTTTTCTTGTCGTTACACATCAGACCGTGCACATTTTCCATTTTTTTGTGTATGTGACTGTACTCCAGTTTTGTTTGTATGGACTATGAAATAGTTAAGATATAACACACACCAGTCGACTTTGACATTTTTTTTGCTTATGACATCTCAACATCGTGACTGTTTCACATTTTTTTTTTGCTGCTGCATTGTATTATTCTGTGTATATTTTTGCATTTGAACACTGTCAATGTTTTTCACATATTACGTTTTCTGTCATGTTATGCTGTATGGCTAATTGTGTCACCATAAACCAGTCATTATTTAGTGGGTATATGATTTAAATGCAAGACATTAATCTCTGTTCATCAATTTCAGAAAGAAATGATGTATGTAAGAAATAAATTCAACAGAAATGGGAATTTCACCTACGGAATAAACGAAAGGAGATGCAATAACTTTATGAGGAAGAGTAAATGGATCAGGATTAACAAACATTAACAAGAATATACTATACTCATCACAGAATAGCAGTCTTAACTAATTTCTTCTTTCAGAATACAAGGTGATTGATGCAGGCTGTCAGAGAGAACTACACATCTTAGTTTTAGTGATGAAATATGCTAGAGATAAGGAATAGTTATGTAATGAGTAATGAAGTGATTTTTTGCAGATGATAATGAATACTGATGAATAATGATGAAGGAAATGGTATTATGAATAATGAAGTTTTTCTTTACAGGTGATGATAATGGTGAAGTTATGATGATATGGATAATGAAGTTTTTTTCTTTACAGATGAGGATAATGTTGAAGTAATGTATTTATGCTACGTAGTTATTTAAGTATTTGTTGCAGTTTGCTTTGACAGCAGGTGTTACATTGCATAGTAGGATGACTGAAAGTTTTGGAAAGGACAGCTATGGAACACATTTTTATACACACTTCACTGCCTGTTAATTCGAAGTTCACTACTTTTCAGCATAGTGTGCGTTTCTTCTTTCAGGTCAATAATCCATTTCGTATTTTTTCCAGGAGAAGCTTTTCATGATACTTACTAAACCTGTTAGTTATTATACCTGTTCTAGTACTTGCATTTTTATTTTTTACCCATTTGTGTTTATCACTTCTAAATGTGATCACATGTACTGCCTTGTTACATAATCTTGCTACAGCTGACTCATGACGAATGACGTTACCTATCCTCATTTGCAGCAATAGGTCAAAAGCAAAAAGTATTATGCCTCAGCCATTAATTATCGATCCCAACGCAATGCATTGCTAACAAAAAAAAAATGTATTACCAGTCCCACATAATGTCACTAGTTTATGATAATTCTGAATAATACTGATCAACTCTGGATAGCATGTCACTTGATTAATGACCTCTTAATGAGACTATATTCAAAATAATGCTTTGTCACTAGCTAATAACTGCCAGTGTTTATTGTAATGATACTACTTATAATGCTTGTGATTACTAATGATTTGACTGTAATTAACTGATTTTAATAATGCCTTTGTAATGATCTGAATACTACTGAATGAGGAACACTGTTTATTGTAATGAGTACTTGTAATGCCCATGATTATTAATGCTATGACTGTAATTAACTGATTTTTAATAATGACTTCGTAATAATCTGAATAATACTGAATGATGATTTTATTCAATACTTGCTGGCCACTGAGTGCCAATAATTAATGTCACTCCACAAATTGTTATTAATTATGCCATTGATTAGCTCTTGTTTCCAATGTTGATACTTTGTAATTTGAAATGAATGTGACTGTTTAATAATGCTTTGTAATTAGGAGAAGGCTAATAATTAATAATATATTGGAATTTCAAATGATTAATTAACGATGCCATACTTTGTTATTGGAAATGAATGTGACTGTTTCATAATGCTTTATAATTAGGAAAAGACTAATGATTCTTAATAGATTGGAATGACACATAATTAATTAACTATGGTACTGTTTAATAATGCTTTGTAATTAATTAAGACTAATAATTCTTACTATATTGAAATGACAAATGATCAATTAATTAACTGTAATTAGACAAATGATTAATTAACGACAAATGATTAATTAACAAATGATTAATTAACTGTAATTAGACAAATGATTAATTAACGACAAATGATTAATTAACTGTAATTAGTCAAATGATTAATTAACTGTAATTAGACAAATGATTAATTAACGACAAATGATTAATTAACTGTAATTAGGCAAAGGCTAATGATTATTGGAATGACAAATGATTAATTAACTGTAATTAGGAGAAGGTTAATGATTCTTAATTATACTCTGTAACTGAAAAGAATGCGATTATTTCATAATGCTTTGTAACCAGGAAAAGAAGGCTACTGATTCTATGTACAACAATTAATGAACAATTTTCTGTAATACTACATACTTGGTACAGAAATGTTCAATAACTGGGCTATGAATGCCACAAACTACTAATTAAGTCTGTAATTGTCAATATTATGTGACTTGATGTCCTTCACCTCATAAGCTGACTACCCTGAATTACTGCAATGTCCATTTGTCCTGTTTATCCTAGTGATCATGGAGCACTATCTTTGGTTTTGCACTAATTCTACGTTGGTGTGCCTTGTAAGAGTGTGGTGTTGACACGACATGCTGTCCACCACCGTGAGCAATGAAGACGTTATTATGGTCCCACTGTTTGGTGTACCTAATGTACTGCCAAAATGAAAACATGGAACATTACTACGACAGTTCAGTGTCTTTGCTACACTGATAAATTCTGATGGGAAAAGATCTTCAAGTTGTGTCACTTGGTGTTGTACTTCTGTGGAAAGATATGGACTTTCAGAGCAGCTGTGTGCAATCTAAAGTGCTACAACCATGATGCAATCCTTCCCTTTCCTATCCTGATTCTTGTCACATAAAAAAAAATTTTTTGGTAACATCATTTATGTTCATGGGTTATACATTTTTCGATTCGCTGAACTCCAATGCGAGTACACTTATGTCACTTGTCAACATAATATTTTTTGCCAGTCTGTTTATTTGTTATGAATATGCTAAAGAATTTTTTCAGTGCCTGTGCACTTTATCTGTCAAATAATTTGTATATACTTTTCTGATTTGCTACTATGTTTTGTACTCACATTTTGTCTTTGTCTGATATATTTTGTACTTAGTGCGTGTGCACAACATATACTTTATGTACTACATCTAATTATTCTTGCCAGTCTGTTTATTTGTTCTGAATATGCTAAAGAATTTTTTCAGTGCCTGTGCACTTTATCTGTCAAATAGTTTGTATATACTTTTCTGATTTGCTACTATGTTTTGTACTCACATTTTGTCTTTGTCTGATATATTTTGTACTTAGTGCGTGTGCACAACATTTAAATACTCTGTAAGTTGTAGAATTTTGTTAATTAAAGAAAAATTTTGCCGCGCTTGGCAAGTCCAAATGACTCACCATCGCTGCCAAATTTTTGCCCCCCCAGTGGAGGGTTATGAAACACGTATGTAACATAGCAGCGATGGCGAGGCATTGTAGCATCTGTGACCAGAGAGTATGCGCTTGACCGCGCGAGTGTTGCGAGCGGTTCTCAGTCAGTAGCAGTCAGTCTGTCGTTGCGAGTCGGTCAAGTTAGTCGTTGCGAGTCTGTTAGTAGCTGTAGGCCAGTGCAGTACAGTAGTCGTTGCGAGTCTGTAGCTCGGTTTAGTCGTCATGCAGAGCGGTCGGTCAGTAGTAGCAGCCCAGTGCGGTTGTGTGATGTAGGCGGTCAGCAACACTGGTCAAGATGGTGAATAAGGTATACCATTAATTAATATAATCATTAGATAATGTAAAAATTTATTTATTGTAATTATTCTCCAACAAGTTCCCCAATAATAATTTTTATTTCAAAAGCATTTTTTCAAAAAATTTAATTTTTTATTGAACTAAAGATCTCGTTGCACTTCCCATTTCATTCCACTTCTTTTGAAGAAAAAATTTCACTAGAATCACAAAAAAAAGGAGAATATTATTATTTGCAATGCAGTTCCTCCGAGCGGTGCGCAACAACAAGAGCAGATATGTGACATCTATTTATTCTGAGGTAAGACTTTAATTCTGATTGTTTTACACAGGGCCAAAGACCGATATTTCGGTTTAATTGAAATTTCTTGTCACTGAATGGACTTTAATTTTGAAGGATTTATATTTGAGTCAGATTGCGAATTTCACGTTTTTGTTGCCATTGTCAGTACATTTCATTGTGGGCAGGTTACGCTTAGAGCAATGTCCATTAGCATCCCTAAATAATATTGTCAATTATTATAAATTTTGCGGGGAGGTTACACTCGGCTCCCATTTCTATTAAGTATTGCTTTATTTTCATATAAAATTACGGTGGGGAGGTTACAAGGCACAGCTTCAAAATAACTTCCACGATCTGGTCCGTGATATGCTGGAGATACAGCGTTGGACATCCAGCTTTGGACAGTAAAGCTGAAGGGTAGGTCAAGATCTGACAATATCATAGTTTGCTGTCAGGGCGAGAAAGGAGTGCTCTCTCTGCAATGTATCTCATTCCAGTCAAGTATATGAAAGATTTCTCTTTACTGACGGTTCCAGTATCAAATTAAACTTGCTGAAGACTCTACAACATTTGCAAACTATAATAACATTTTCTTCAAAATTTCCTTCAGAAAATTCTTCTCTACAAATGGATTGTTAGCAGAATTTAGACGAGACTTGAAATTCAGTACTATACAGTATCTGAGCAGACAATTAGAAACGAAACATGAGAGTAAATCAATAAATGAAACATAGTGCGATAAATTATTAGGTGAATATATCATGGACTACCACCTTAACGTTCATGAGGAGGTTGTTTTGTTTTAGCGAGACTGTGAATTATGCTGGCAGGAGCGTGCCCCTGTTGGCGTCACCTATACCAGACTGGTCTGCTGCTGAGAGACCAGAAAAAGTGTAGTCCCCCAAGGTGGCTCCCTTCTTGGGAGCATATGGACGGCAGCCACACGGGGTCTTAACTATGTATGGCATTACTTCCAGATACTTGTGTCGGATATCCTCCAGTTTTGTTTCCTATCGACCTCACTTGGCCAACTCTTGCTTTTTCGACCCTGACGGCATTACGCTGTGAGGCACGAGGGAGTCGTTCATCTCCATTCATTAGTGAAGACGGTATCAGCGGATCAGATGGCGAAAGAGGATGTTATATAGCATCACAACGATAGAAGAGGCAGAAAACATCGCTTTAGGCAAACAGAGCTCGAAGCCTGGGAATGGCGGGAACGGTAATCCAATATATTACTTAGTTGGCTTGGAGGCTGTGAGATGCTGGTCCCATTACCACTCGTAAAGTGGCCGGAACATCTTATTCATACTGGCTCTCCCCCCAATTCACAGCCGCAAATGAAAAAAGATGGAGCATGGCGACAGTCTAGGCAAGTCAATGATAAACGTTTAGGTATCACAGATAGGATCAAAACTTACACAGTGGACGTGAGAGGGATTGCAAACAAAGAAATGGAACTAGACTGTCAATCATGAGATAAAAAAAAAGAAAATAAAAGGCACAGTAGAGGGTGATTACTATACAATAATATGCAGTGGAATACCTCAAAACTCACGAGCGAGACGTGCGGTGGTAATCCTAATAACAGTAAATGGAAAAGACATATTATAAAATACTGAAACTTTCCTGGCAGATTGAATCTGTTTCACATAACAGCGCACACTGTGCTGCAGAGTGAAAATCTTATTATAGAATACTCCTTTACCAATTAAAGAAATGCCACGTATAAATTTAAAACTGACCGAAGATATTTAATCATTATAGGTGAATAGGCACCTGAAGAAGGAAAGAAAACAGAAAGAAAACTACTATATGACGGATGGCAGAGGGTATTCAGAAAAGTAAATAAGATATCCCAGGTTCCCATCTGTGGAATTTGAATGCTAGAGTGGGCAACCTACCTGCTTCACAAATTGTGGGTACATTCGAAAAACAACACAACATCGAAACTGGTGAAGAATTTAGAAAGCTTAAGATCACTTACAAAATTTTAGGAAAAAAAAGTATACATAAGTTTACATGAAGTGCTAGTAGCTATAGATCTTTCATGGACGAAATAATCACAAACGACAGTATATGCAATCACGTTCGAGATGTACACGTACACAGAGCCAGTGATATCTGTTCCGATCACTGTTTAGTCATTGCAGCATTTATAATGATAGCTAAGTGGAAGAAACTTAGGCCAAGAGGACAAACAAAGGTTGAGGATGTCTCTAAGGTGTACATTCAGGAAGAAGAAACTCTTAGGAAATTTTGTGAAGGCCGGCCACAAAAATATTTGCTAGGTTTTCCAACTGTTCAGATATAGAGAAAGAATGAGAAAACATTGAGGAATGAACAAACATAGCGGCATGTGAGGCACTGGTGGAAAAAGAGAGGATTTAGATTTTGCAATGAAAATATTGCAAAGGCCGTGGAACGAAAACATAGAGCCAAAAAAAAAAAAATCCATGCAGAATAATTCACCAAGTACTGGAGAGACCGGAAACAGAACCATGCCAAAAATAACTAGGCTATCGCACCAAGAGTATTGGGGTAGATTCATAACTAAAGAAGAACAAGGAAGACACGAGAAATAAACTTGTGCCTATAGTCTACACTTAAATAGAACGGGGAAGGATTGTACAGAACTAAATACAACTAGCGAGGATCAGTGTAAAAATTTATAAAAAATGTAGTAAATAGAAGGTTCAGAAGGAGGAGGAGGGAATGAAATCACATGCCAGTACAGAGGATTCAATCACAACAGAAGAACTGCAAGTACTTTTAAGAAGTTGTGGACCAGATGGGACTGGTACGGAACTTTTAAAAAAGGCTTGTCTGTTCTGTGATTTTACATTATTACATTTGTTTAATAAATGTTGGTACTTTTGTAAAATCCGAAACTCTTTGGAAATATCGGAAATGAGATCAGTTTTTTTAAAAAAAGTCGAAGAAAGAGTTGTGAAAATTATAGAGGAATTAGCTTCCTAAACTTAGCCTATAGAATATTTGCAAAAACATTCTATAATAATTTAAGAACCATAAGAGAAACTATCCTATTAGAAGAACAATGTGGATTCCAGAAAGACCCTTCGTGCACTGATAATCTATTCACCAGAAAAATAGTTTTAGAGAAACGACGAGAAATTAGTTTAGAAAAACTTATAGGTTTTAGTGATTTCGAAAAAGCTTTTCGCATCGTGAGCAGAAAGACTTCGTATTGAAGCTATTAAAAGTTTATACATAGTAATAAAAATAATAAAAGTTAATTATAACAGAAATGAAGTACTCTACCAGTAAAGAACGCAAACAAAGCTGTAGCCTGACACCAAGCTTGTTTAATGCATATCTAACACATCTGATTAAAATGTCTGGCAGGAAGTAAATCTGGGAACACTGATCAACAGAAATAAATACGTACGCGGGTGATGTCACTATTGTGAGGAAAGTGAAGATAAGTTACGAAAAGCAGTCAATAAATTAAATTGATTAGGGAAAAGAAATTATAATCTTGAAATAAAGAAATCTAAAACCATGGTCCATAATGGGAAACCCACACACGCCAAAAGTTGAGAACAGATAATACACTATTTAAGCAGATGTCTAACTAACATATTTCAGGATGCGATTACCATATCAGATGGAAAATGGCATACAAAATGAGATTAATAAATGCCAATTAATATTCGGAATGATAAACAAAACATTCCAGAGTAAAATACGGAAGGAAACAAAATAATAATTTTATAAAACCATGACTACACCTATGCAGTAAAAACAAATTACAAGCAGAAGAAATGAGATATCTTAGGAAAGCGAGAGGTGTTCCCAATGGAAACGATATAAGAAACGAAGATATTACGAATGAACTAGGTATTTATAATATTAACGAGAATATAGAACAGTATAAAACATTATGGAAACATCATCTACAAGGAATAGGTGCACAGACAATCGCACGTCTGTTCATGCTGTACCAGCCTAGGGGAAGGGACGTAGGGAGACCCAAAATGATGTGACACTGAAAAGTGAAAACGGAAGAGGTACAAATGCTAAACATTGAAGCGAAGAAGATGAAGAAGAAGACGAAAAAGAAGAAGAAGAAATTCAAATATAAGTCACATGTCATAAATCATCTGAAAATTAAGCTCTGCAATTTTTGTGTTACAGATAACATCAGTCTTTGGAGGTCAAAATGTTAGAAAGTTGACGTACTTTTATTATTTTCGTTTACTAATATCTTATGCACAATATTCTGAGATAACCGTCGTCAAGGAAAAACTTGTCCCACAAAAGCGTGTTGTCAAAATTCTGAGTGTGTGTACTGCTGTCGTAGAGTACCTTCGTTCTCGTTATAAAGAGATGTCTTTAGAATCATACACATATCATGAAAATAAGTAACACACTGACGTCATTCCGTAAATGCCAGATTTTCCAGAATATACAATGTACTTTGGTAACAATGTCTACCACTATAACCATGTATACCTTGACGGGTCGACATACCAATGTACTCATCATTGTTCGTAAGTATCATCCCAAGGAAGCAAGTCATCACGAATACTAATGACATACATAAAATCCTATGGTTTTTCTTGACTTCCGGCCTGTTTCATCGCACGCAACTCAGTAAGTCTAACCACAGTGACAGTAACGAAATTATCAGGCCTCTGGAGTGGGCGCGATCCCTACAATTCATCGACAGAAAATTACTGCTGCTGTCAACCTGTACCTACCTCCACTTCCGTAAAACGCAAATAGAGTGTATTTGAATAATGGGAGATTGTACAGCGATGCTACTGTTTCCACCACCACACATTTCGCATCGAGATATTCGTGGTGCTTCGTCGGACAACCGGTGGCGGAATGGCATTCACACTAGCATTCGGAATGACAGTAACAGGCAGGGAGGGAGGTAGGGTGAGAGAGAAAAAGAAGTGACGCTGCCGAACGCAGGCGAAAAAACCAATTTCCAACCGAGTCGCCGTTTTTGAAATGTCCGCATTGGCAGCAGCGTTTCACGCCTTCACAATACACGACTGTAATGTCAGGAACTCTGGCCTGATGGGCCACCTAGAGCGAGGGAAGGTGCAGCACATCGGCTGTAACTTTTAGTTCGATGTTCCATCCCATTAATCATTCTGTCACTCTCACTTATGAAATATACTACAGTGATGACTATAACAAATATCAAGTAATTCCTCGTTTCAAACTCGCTGAGATAATTGGGTGTGTACATTTATTCACAACACCTAAGTCACAGCTGTAACTCGAATGTTGATGTCGTGTTTCATTTTCTGACGCAATAACATGGCCGTATTGAAAACTAGCAGGTCTTTTAACCTTCACTGATCACAAGACAGAAAAGTAACCTACATAAGAATCAAAATTCCATAATCTGATCACAGAAGTTTGTCCTCTAATCAGCAGACAATATTTCTAGTAGCTTACGAAAATAAACGATATATATCACGTACTAATCTCATGTTCAATGATATTTCTTTGCAGAAGCCTAAATTACTTCAGTGTAATGTAGTATAAATTTGTGTATGTGGCAAATCTCTCAGAAATCTATGCATCACGCATGAACTTACAGTTTTCAATTGCTTTAAAGTGCCCTAATGTGGCATACATTCTATACCTACTTAATTAATTGCACTTATGTTTGCAATATGATAGTGGTAGTTAACAGAAAAATTCCTCACTTACATGCAAATAACATATTCAAAAGACAGTACAAGAAAACTGTGTTTTTAAGTGAAATAACCGTATTTCATAATTGTGCATTTGTTCATAATCGGACACATAGGGAGCCCAATATGAAATACTTGAAACCATACACGAGGAAATTTAATATCGAACAAACTAGGTTAAAAGATGTTTGAAGTAAGCGAAAATTATAACATGTAAACATTTTAAATCAATATTTTGTTATCTTATTTTATCTTTAATTGTCACATTTTTTATCGCATCTGAAGAGCATCACTTAATATTTTAACTTCGACAGCACATTTTCTTCACACGCTTGTCCCAAGTCAACACCATTCTTGGGACCACAACTTACATGTTGGGCGCTAGAACCACACACCATTAAAACTTTAACACATTATCTTCGGGCAGTAAATACGTTTGGCATTCTTCTCAGATGAACTTAGACTAAACGTCCTCTCTATCACTTTATTTCCGTGTCATCTTCAGAACTGGTGAATGTTCCATTGCAGTATTTTTCAGTCTATAGCTGCCTTTTTATTGCGAGAAGTTTGCACTTACTGGAAGTACGTTTATTCGCTGTGAGGGATTTGGGCTGTTACTGTTCCTTTTTGTTTGGAGTGAACGTAGGTTATTCTTCTGATCCGTCTTTTTTCCATCTCTTGTTTGTTATAGTTCGGCTAAGGCTGGAAAGTGGACTTAGCTCGGATATTATAGTGATTGATCGTTTAGAATTATCAACACTGCATTCGTTGTTGCTTGTCTCCTTGTCAATGGAGTCCTATAGGAAGTCTTTCTCATCCAATATGTCCTTATTGAAGGGGTACATACGAGCTTTCGTCTCCATTGTTACCGCTTTAAGCTTTTCCGAGAATCTTGTATACCTGGTAGTGTGTAATCCGACATATTGGACCTGTATGATTCGCCAACCATGTCCGAATATCGGCATTGTACAAAGTCTTCAGTGGGTGTACAGGATCTAATGGCTGCTGTTTTTGAGAAGTGTGTGGATGCAGGGACACAGTTGAAACGTGATGGTCCTTCGCATAAATAATGGCATCTATACTTCTTGAACGCGAATAACGACCATCAACTATTAACAGGACTGGGCCAGATGCTGAAGGTTTGCTAGTTGATACAATACGTTTAAACCATTTTGAGGATATGACCATTTGGATCCACTCAAATGTATGGCAGTTGAATATCGACCCAGTGTGTTTTCAGTCCATAAGCTCATTCTTCATATTCTGTCTCGGAAACATCGGGGGCGGCGATACATAAAATGCAGGTGCTTTCAAGCAAACAACGACGGTAAGTAATTTTCCTTGTTCAGCCGAGGAAAGCGAAGCTGCTTCCTTCTCACCTTTCTTTGCGACGATTCTGACCGGTTTCGATTGTACTGTTAGTCCGGTCTCATCACAACCGTCAATCCTGTCGTGTTTGGCTTGGATAGTCCAAAATAGCTCTTCTCTATCTCCTGACAATGATGCGCAAGGTTTCTTCCTTAGCGACTGGGAAATTCGGCTTTCTCCCTAACGATATGGTAACAGTGTCACCAGTACTTGAACTGCCATGACATTTTCATAAAGCGGAAAAAAAGTTCCCCGTAGTACATTGAACGTATTCTGGGCTTTAAAGAAACCATCTGTTCGGACCACACGGCTTGTGCTGCTGCTTTCATGTGTGCGGCATCCTACGTGATCTAAAACAGGTTTTATTAGAAAGCAAGGGTTGAAGGCCAGCGACAGTCATGGCAATGCTTATCTACCACTCATAGGAAGGAAAGACGTCAGTTTGGCGTAGCCAATGAGATTATTTTTTGGCATAACCAATGAGAGGCGAGAAGAGAGTTAATGTATTTATATCGCCGAAACTGTAAACATTGTCTTGTTTGCTGTTTGCCGTTGTATTAGTGAGTTTCGACTTATTTTATGTTATGACAGCCAGTGCTATTAAGTGGACTAACTTAAGTGATTTATTTCTGCATGGCGACGCCGGCCGTTGGTGCAGGAATTATGGATTAACTGCAGAGATACAAAAATGTATCTAATGTGGTAGCGAAATGCCTCTTACAGGATCAAGGATTTGTGTGGATTGAATCTTCTACGAGCACGGCCAAAGCAGGCAGTTTGATTACGTGGATCGATGTTCTCTCATTCAGTCGTGTTTATTACGAATAGAGTCGCACGTTCGATATATACGTATATATAAATTAATTCACATATATTCTCCCATGATTTAATTAAAAACGTTGATACACGCACTTAGTGCGCTCGTGCAGATAGACTGCATAGCGCCACAGAGTAGACAAATATTACACTGCTTTTTCAAATACATCATGGGCTGCGATGCTGTTGTTTGTTTTCTAGATACTAGCACAGTTTAAACAGCTGTGACTCATACAATGAGCAATTAAATTTGTAACCATCGTTTACAGCAATGTTTCACCCTTTCTTCCGAATCTATTACTCCGAAATACGTCGTCTACCTGCTGTTCGCTCATTGGCTGCGTAAAACAAACAACTGCCGCACCTTCTTTTGTTCCCACCATACCTCACGGCAAGCGCTAACAACATTCATGCTCGAAACACGTCAGACTTTCACTGAAAGCCAGTGTGCACTACAATAACTAAGACGTTAATTATTTGATTTAAAGGAGAAAATATAATACGAAAACGGAGCTAGAAATATATTCTGAGCGGGTTTGTAATCGTTACACCTTTACTTCCAATTTATGTATTCTAACCATTAATATGATGAACGTGCTGGTGGTGAACACGTTGATGTTGAACTATTTTGGTTTCTATATGCAAAAATATAAAGACAGTCATTACCATGTAAAAATATTCCTAATACTGAATATTCATAATTGAGATTGACGTGATATTTCACATTAGAAACATTCACGCCATTTTTTCTAACCTATTTTAGCATTTTTTTTAGCAAACTGTGCAGTATAGTCCTCCAATGATTTCTTTATGAAAGAATGATACCTATATATTAATTTTACTTAGATCATGCAGCTTGACTACACTTTCAGTTGTGTACTCAAGAAAACTCAAAACTTATGTAAACATTCATTGCGTCACAGAATGACCACTGATCGCTAGCAAGGAACAAACGGTACCGCAGCCTTCGGCAGTGTCACTGTAGTAGCAGTTGCTCTAATTTCCAACAGCAGTCGCATTCATGGTGAGCGAACGCATTGGTACTTCACATTAGGCCAATATTCCACATTAAGCCATTTTGCCCTACAAGATAGCACTCAGTGAACAATGAATGAAGATCACTAGTTTACGAGTATGTAACACTGTACAATTCTTCAAAATATGTTATATTACACTTACTGTGAAGCAGAATTTCTCACATTAATTAATTTAATCACTTTTTCTTACATTATTCAATTCAGTGTTAAATTTAGAAACATAATATAAAACAAAAATGTATATTAAAATTCAGTTTCTTATCGACGTATGACAGGCAATGATGGGTCATAAACGATAACACTTTGTCTAAGCCCCTGTTTGTAATACTTGAATTTTCTATTCATGACTTCTGATTTAGTGGGTTAGTTGATGACTAATTGTCAGTTATATGTGTATTCCCTGCAGCGTATTTGCGGAAACCCGCTATGATGTGGACTGTGGTTTAAAACTATCTTCGTCAGTTCTGTTACAAAATCCGCTTCATTGATACGATAGCTGTATATTCTACTAATGTGAATTATAGGGACAGCAAAGGTCTAAATCTCAAGCTATTATTTCGGAAGGTCAGCAAGCACTTACCGCTCTCTCAGCACGCAGAAACCATCTTAGTGTCCTCCAAAGTACCCAAACTTCATAACACTTCCAATTTATTTGTACCTTTTACCGAGGGCACAAAATCTGTTAATAGTGGCATGTTACGTCATTAAGCTCCACTAACGACCAATTATGACTGCTTCGCCTCTTTCCATTCACATGGTAAACTTATCTCAGAACTCATTTCATCTTACAGAGTGTAGAGTTATTATAAAAAAGCCTGTACCGTTATATTCTCCATATATGATGCTGATCTACTTCCGAAGACATCATCAAAAACTGCGTGTCCTTAGTATTCCCTTAGCAGTTAAGTGCATGTGACATTAAACAACTTGAATGATCAGTTCACTCCAAAGGTGATTAACCTACTAGCAACTTAGTACATAAGTGTATTCACCAGCCATGTTACTCTGATACAGTTAGACAACACCGATATACGAAATGTATGGGAGCTGCTTTCGTCAGAAACGCTGATCAGTGTGTTTAAAATAACGGTAAATATCTAGAAAGTCGACAATCTTCATCATATAACAAGGAAATAGAGGCAAAATGGGTGTCAGTTTTAAGGAATTCAGAGAAATGGCTGAAAAAAGTTTATTCCTACAATGAAGAGGAAATATTTTGTTAATCTTCATTTCAGTTTTTTTTAACTATGACTTTTTTATTGTAGGGTGGCTTGAGGAATTCGGTTGCCAATAGGCAAAAAAAAGAAAAGATGCAACTATAAACTAAAGGAAATCCTTTTTTCTAATTCCATTGGTCGCTGTTGAAACTGGCAGAATGTCGGCAATACATATTACAGCCAATATTGCGTGGCCTCAGTACTATAGCGCGCCCTGGTGGGAGACACTTGCTACAATGGTTAACCCGTTGGTATGTCATGTAACAACATGATCCATTTCACACATCAGAAGGAAGTTCTGGAATTTGCCGCGAAAGCTTGCCAAGGTGTATTGTAGAGATCCTACATGCCCATTCCAAGCTTGTGCCAAACGTTGAATTTCGTAATTTTTTTTTTCTTTTTGGTAAAACAACGTAGCTTTTCTTATCCTCTTAGTGTACTATACATACGTTCGCTGTATGTGTTCAGTAAGCCTTATCTCTCGGGTCATGAGACGTTGGTTTCGTCCACCGTGAAACTTCCAATCGGATTAAATAAGTCATTAAATGTTTCATTTGTGTGCCTATATTGTCCGTAGTAGCTTTACAGTTCTTGAGGGTATCTTCACTATGTCGCTGCAACTACGAAAGCGCGTGATTTATCATCAGACGCGTTTCGCTTTGTTGGGGTAAAGCATAATCAGTGGTGGTGACTTCCGCTTTATTTCTCGCTTACATCGGAAAATGCCGCCGATAGCACATCGTTGATGTTTTTCTTCCTTACACTCTGATAGTCGTGGCCTAATTTTCAGTTGTTCTGCAACACTACGCATTTCTTATGTTTTACACAGCATAGTTTTTCACACACCACAGTTTTCTGTCTGGTGGGGTGCGAAAAAGCCTCCTTTTACAGCCTCGAAGAAGCGCTAAACTTCTTCGCCTTCTTTACAGCGAACGTGCCACACGACTATAATAATAATTATGTACACCGATTTCTTCGCTTGAATTGTTATTACGAAATAATGGACGGAAATTCTTCCACCTACCCTAACTCTGCTTAATGCTAAAAAAGTCAAAGGTATTAGACCGCGACAAAATAAGATCAGCATTAACGTATCTACTACTTTTCTACATATATCATAATATTCCATGTAGCACCGAAATAATTTGTCGTCCCGTTTCATCGCACCCTTGGGCGAGGTCTCTGCGGTTCTCAGTCAAACGGCTGAGCCCAAAGATTTACTTCATAAAATGTTTGTCACATACCGTCTTTCACTTGCTCCAGTGCGTTCTCGGGTATTTTAATATCTTAGTATTGATTATTGTCCATGCTGCTTTCATGTTCGATGACCTCGTACGTGGTTCTTGAACATGCCACTTTTTACGGTAATATGAAGTGCTATTCCGTTCTGCCCGTTCTCACGCAGTATTGTCTTTCCTCACAAAAAAATCATGCTAACTTACCTAATAAAATGGCATAACGTATCTCTCGGCACATTAGCTTCATACAAGGTGATTCTCTGTTTGTAAATATTTTGTACATTCACATTTAAGTAATTCAATAACACAGTTGTTTTTTAAGTGGCACAGTTACAATTTTTCATACCTGAAAGGGAAACAAAGAAAGAAAAAAAAAGATTCCTACATAGGTGCATGTTCTCTTCGGGTGACTTACTGGATGTTACAGACATAGGATGAATCAGGGATAGGTTGGGTAATTGGATTGCCCATTGATCGTTCTGAAAAGACCTTCAAAGTGTAGCGTTTTGGTACTCGAGGGTACTCTTGACACCCGAATTTTTCAGGAATGTCCACCTCTTTTTTAAGTCATAGTTTATATGAAACAAATATTTTAACAGACTTTAGATAACATCTTAGACTACATACATATACATATGTACTACGTTCTCCTTTATTACATCGTCATTTCACTCTCGGTAATCTCAGGTCTCGAGCGTCTCGAGCGTCTCGAGATTTGTCCTTTGCCCGTAGCTCGTGGTCGTGCGGTAGCGTTCTCGCTTCGCGCACCCGGGTTCCCGGGTTCGATTTCCGGTGGGGTCAGGGATTTTCACTGCCTCGTGATGACTATGTGTTGTGTGATGTCCTTAGGTTAGTTCGGTTTAAGTAGTTCTAAGTTCTAGGGGACTGATGACCATAGATGTTAAGTCCCCTAGTGCTCAGAGCCATTTGAACCATTTGAGCCATTTGTCCTTTTGTGTTACAACGTGGCTTTTGGTGAGAATACATTTTTTTCCTTACCCAGAAAATTCATTGCACAAAATCTGCACTACTCGAATGTAGTCTCTTAGTTTATAGTCATTTTTTAATTTAACTTTAAAACAATCTTCCTTCATACTCCCCTCGCTCTTGAGCACAATTCCTACTTGTTTGAGAACCACCAGTCCGATACACATTATTTACATTCTATTTTTTACAATACAATTATTTGAGGTATTTCTCCTTCTAACTATTATTCTGGCTGTAAGCAAGAACGGATTACATGAGACAGCCTTATGCTTCCAGAATACCGAATAGCGGATCGTGTGTATACGCGGGTCGTCTGGAAAGCACGTCTTGTGGAGTTACAGTACTCACTTTCCTTATTGTAAGCGGGCTTTGCTTAATTGTTTGCTTATTTCAGCAAAAACATTTCGGAGTAACGTTAAGCGCTCGGAACCGTCTCAAATATGAAATGTGAATTACTGTTTCTATCGCAAATTCATTGGAGGTTCGGAGGGAGAATTTTATTTCCACGAGACCCAGAGCGCCACTTAGCGGTAATTACAGACTGATAATTTCAGACTTTAATATAAACACTAATAAGAATAAAAATATACCTAATGGACAAATATAGAATAGAGAAGATTATTGAACTTTCCCTTACTTATTCCTTCTTAGTCAGTGACAATTTGACATATACAGCATTAGATCTAAGTCTGTATCTTTTGTTATTATCTTAATAGGTTCACCGTACCTAGTATGTTATTTATGTTTGTGGTTCATGTTAATTTCATTATGCTTTTACATACCAGTATGATAACTCCCCTTCCGCGGCTTGCTGCGGTCATCACACCTATTAAAAAAAGGTAGTATGTGCCAGGGCTGGCCGGCCGGTGTGGCCGTGCGGTTCTAGGTGCTACGGTCTGGAGCCGAGTGACCGCTACGGTGCAGGTTCGAATCCTGCCTCGGGCATGGATGTGTGTGATGTCCTTAGGTTAGTTAGGTTTAATTAGTTCTAAGTTCTAGGCGACTGATGACCTCAGAAGTTAAGTCGCAAAGTGCTCAGAGCCTTTTGAACCAATTTTGATGGGGCTGAGCTCTTGTCGTGGTGTTACATATATCTATGTCTCGTCATTCGTTTCTATGCATCTGCCGGAACACCGGTATATGCTAAAAACTTATAAACGTTTGGGTCCTATCCCTCGGTTTAAAACAAAGTTCCTTGCTGGTTCTTCTCAAGTGGTTTGTACTTCCACTCTTCTACAGGTCAGAAGCGGTTTTTCTTTCCAGTTCCAAAATTTAGACTTGAGCACTTAAATACTTATCTTCAAAATGAATATAAAATGAAGCTACTGTGCTTAATAGTATTCTTACTTTTCTGTACGTTCCGAAAAGTTAGCCTTACGAGCATTAAGAATAATGTTAGCATTGTAAGTTGCATGGATTACGTAGATTTGTGCAAAGACAAAGGAAACTCTGCATGTATCCATTCCTCCATTTCATTCCTTTAAGGAGGTAAATTTTCTGTCATACTCTTGGTCCACTCACTTTGATCACCTGTAGCAAAATACTTTGCGAGGTCTGTACCCATAGACCTCGGATTCCTCTATTACTTAACCTAATCTACAGTGATCAGTACACTGCCTTTCCCGACAATTACATTTCCTACCTTCTTATCTCCTCGCCACAAACATATCGTAGACGAATTTCCAGTCTATAATCAAGCGCCATTTGTCACATAAGTTAATTAATTTTTTATGTTATTTAAATACTGTGTAAGAGATAGAATATCACCGGTACGTTTGGGCTACTGTGATTTTTTTCTCCATTCTTTTACTCTGCTCTTTACCCTAATTTTCTTTTTATTATTTTTGGTCTTATTATTACCTATGCAAGCATTGTCTCTGCTGTTAGTTTTCTTTACGTTTTCCTACTGGAAATACTTCTTCAAGTCACGATGTGCGTACAAATCTTCTATCTTTCCACTCTGTGGGAATGCGAGTAAATAGCTTCCATCATGCGGTATCGCACAACGCCAAAAGGAGCGGTATACATCTATTGCCATTTCTTATTTCAATTTTGTAGCAATGATGTTTTAAATTGGGTGTTTACCAGTACATTTTCTCCAACAGAGAATTGGTTAACCCTGCGCAGCAGTTTGTAATAACGAATATTTCGCATCTTAGCACTTTCTCTTAAAGATATTAATATATTCCATACCTTTTCTTCAAGTAATACTTCCTCCCTAGGCACACGCGGAATCTACGTAACCCGCTCGTTCTCTACCTTGTATTTGTGTATTAGAGCCGATGATGTATGTGGTGTATCACACAACGGAATGTTGTTAACAGTCTGCTCAAACACGCTTAGTCTGATGTATTCGTAGCCACTGAAGGCGCATTATCGGTACCCGCATTAGTGATTATATTCACCACTGGGTTTGTGTTTCCCTATTGTGGCTCCGCATTCGGAATCGGGCCCTGATTCGATTCCTGGCAAGTGTTTCTCCCCTGGTTAAACTGTGGCTGGTTTCCCTGGTGGTATTGGCACTATGGATTCTGAAAATTCCTGTTGGTACTGTACTGCGAGTGACTGGTGGTACCCACTGCTTCTGTTGTTCTGAACATCCTAGTTTCCCTTACCGTGTTTCGAATGGCCATGGTGATACCTGTCATCGTTCCTATGTCTACATTTATCATTAGGTGAGTTACCGCCTCCCGGTCACGCAATGACATCGGCGCAGTCTGCTGTGTGTCAACAAAAGTGGGACGCACGTCAGGGGAACGCTAATGATGGTTGCGGGTAGGCCGTGCTGCAGCCTGGTAGGCGTAGCGTGTCCTCCGCCACCACCATTACGATACTTTTTTTGCTATTATTTTTACTACAAGCCTTCATACTTTCGTTTATAAGCTAAATAGGCTAGAGGACGGACAAAATGCATTCTAGTTTAGTTTCAGAGACCTGTGCCAGATTTTCTCTAGTGTGAAATATAGGTTTTCGTTTCGAAATGTGTAGAGCGCCACTAAGAGCCACAGGTTCTACCAGAAACGAATATTATTTGTGTACTTCTCGAAATATACACATCAAAAATGTTTTGCGTCACCTCGGATCAGAGAGTGCCGGAACCTGTACAGAGAATTGGAATAGAGATCAACATGAACATCATTTCCTCCCTTTTTATTGCTCATGAAAACCACACATTACATTTTGTACCACCATACAGCGAGATCTTCAGAGATGGTGGTCCAGATTGCTGTGCACATCGGTACGTCTAATACATAGTAGCACGCCCTCTTGCATTAATGCTTGCCTGTATTCGTCGTGGGATGCTATCCACTACACAAGTTCATCAAGGCGCTCTTGGTCCAGCTTGTCCCAATCCTCAACGGCGATTCAGCGTAGATTTCTCAGAATGGTTGGTGAGTCAAGTCCTCGATAAACTGCCCTTTTCAATCTGTCACAGGCATTGTCGATAGGGTTCACGTCTGGATAACATGCTGGCCGCTCTAATCGAGCGATCTCGTTATCCTAAAGGAAGTCAATTCATAAGATGTGCATGATGGGGGCGCGAATTGTCGTCCATGAAGACGAATGTCTCGCCAATATGCTGCCGATATGGTTGCACTATCGGTAGGAGGATGGCATTCACGTATTGTAGAGCCGTTATGGCACCTACCATGAACACCAGCGGCGACGGCGGCCCCACATAATGCCACACCAAAACATCAAGGAACTTCCATCCTGCTGTACTCGCTGGACCGTGTGTTTAAGGCGTTCAGCCTGACCGTGTTGCCTCCAGGCACGCCTCCGACGATTGTCTGGTTTAAGGCATATGCGACACTCATCGGTGAAGAGAACGTGATGCCAATCCTGAGCGGTCCATACGGCACGTTATTGGACCTATCTGTACCGCGCTACATGGTGTCGTGGTTGCAAAGATGGACCTCGCCATGGACGTCTGGTGTGAAGTTCCGCTTTATGCAGCCAAGTGCGCACAGTGTGAGTCGTACCACGACGTCCTTTGGCTGCACGAAAAACGTTATTCAAAGTGGTGGCGTTGCTGTTAGGGTTCCACCGAACCATAATACGTAGCGGTGACCCACTGAAGTAGCAGACCTTGGGTTGCCTGAGCGAGGCATGTCATCGACAGTTCATGTCTCCCTGTATCTCCTCCATGTCCGAACAACATCGCTTTGGTTCACTCCGAGACGCTTGGACACTTCACATGTTGAGAGCCCTTCCTGGCAGAAAGTAACAATGCGGACGCGATCGAAACAGGGTATTGACAATCTGGGCACGGTTGAACTACAGACAACCCGAGCCGTGTACCTCCTTCCTGGTGAAATGACTGGGATTGATCGGCTGTCGGACCCCCTCCGTCTAATAGGCGCTGCTCATGCATGGTTGTTTATATCGTAGGGTGAATTTAGTGGCATATCTGAACAGTTAATGGGGCTGTGTCTGTCATGCAATAGCCACAGCCAATGTCTGTCTTCAGGAGTTCTTTGAACCGAGGTGAGGCAAAACTTTTTTTGAAGTGTTTATTTTCTTAACGATCTCTGCCGGACGCTGTCTGGCTCTGGACTAAATACCTGTATTCTTAATCTTTCGTGGACGCAACATTACCACTTTGTCGCAAGAAATGAATTTCGAAATTGTGCTAATGTGTGACAGCTGTCTGTCGTCTCGGATGATCAAAGTGCGGCTTCCTTTTATAAAACTTAATACATACTGGAAATGTTATTGTTCACACCAAGATGTCGGCAACATGTTTATAAAAGCTTCCACAAAAATAACTAGATGAACAGTCCTTTTTTATTTTTTTTACGAACACCTGCAATTATCGGTTTTTAGAAGACTTTCTTCCAGTAACTAAGGAAAGTATGGTGTATGCCTCACATTTCGTGTAACAGTGTTTTGTGCTACTATGTTTGTGGTAGCTACTGTTCCTCGTTCATATACATTTGCAAGAGAAACTGCTCTGTGACATTCATCATTACTCTTACCGGTATAGCTACTGTGATTCCTGGCTTTCTCCTTAATGTTATTCCATTCTTCTTCTAATTTCTCTAGTTGTATTCCTATTTGTGTTTGCACATGATCCTTCCATTTGGGTTGCTCATGTGTAAGTGTTCTTTGTACCTGACCTAACTCAGTTTGCGTCTTTAATATTGAGTACAAATCGGTAATCGTTTGCTCTACAGCCTTCTGTAGCTCTGTCTCTAACCTCTTATCAACTTAAATTTCCTTCTGACGTAAAAATCATCAACTTGTTTCTCATGTTTTGTTGCGATGTCATCTACTTCTTTGACTACAGCCGAGCGGGGTAACCGCTTTGTCCTGGGCGTCTTGTGATGGTTCGCGCTGCTCCCCCCGTAGGAGGTCCGAGTCCTTCCTAGGGAATAGGTATGAGTGTTGTCCTTAGCGCAATTTAGGTTAAGCTAGACTAATTAGTGTGTAAGCCTAGGGACCGATGACTTCAGCAGTTTGGTCCCACAGTCATTACCACAAATTTCCATTTTTTTTTTTTTTTTTTTGTCTGACGACCTGTTGAACAGTGGACTGTATTGTTGTGTTTTGTAACTGCACTGTAGCACAATTATTTGCCAGATTTTTAATCTGTTCTGGCTTTACTGTCTCAGAGCTTTGGATAACATTTACGTGTTACGGTAGTTTTCTCTGTGTCGTGCGCTTAATTGAGCATGAAACGAACATTTTTGTAAAAATAGTATTGTTTCTTTGTACAGATGTACGGTGACCCCTGTAAACTCGCTGGGCCACTTGCGTTACTGACGAGGATAGAGAAATGGTTGACTGCTTCGTAAAAATAATTTAATCATTTTGAAAATAAGATAAGTCCGCTATCTGAGAATGATCCTTGATAGAATCACTAGTCGCAGCACACAAATGGACTTGCATTAGCGAGAGAGGTGCGTACAGGTTATTTATTAGTGTCATATTTCGCATTTATGTTCAGTTTTACGATCAAGGAAAAAAGAATACTTGTCTATCTTTAGATCGGTATGCAGGAGGCAGAGGGCTTCTCTGATGCGCTGTCCTGCAGAAAGCTATTAATCTCTTTATGTTTTGACAGTAAAGTCGGAAAGTTGGAGACTGATACGTCTTGAAGTTGATGAGAATTACTCTCTTCATTTTTACGTGTCACGAAAGTGGCCATTTGGCCACAGTACAAGCCAGCAAGGAATTAGTCCGTTGTCACTTACCTCCTTTTACAGTCTCTAAGAACTCCTAAACTCCTTCGCCTTGTCTACAGTAGAACCTACAACAGGACTATATTAATAATTGTCAACACCGATCTCTTTACTTGAATGGTGACGGACATACTCCCCTTTGCCGTAACTCTATTAACGCTAAAAAATCAGAGATACCAGAATGTGACAAAACACGATCAACCTTAACATATCTACTATTTTTTTACGGAGATGATAATATTCCATTTAGAACCGAAATTATTTACTACAACATTCCGCTATGCTGAGAAATAAATACGTAGAGATGAAGAATAGAGATGTAGAATGTTAATAAAATTTTACTTAAAATGATTTAGAGTGTTTACATTTTAAAAAATTGAAGGTGTTGCTTTTCAGCACGCCTTCGTATGTATGCGCTATCGCCCACGGGTTGTCTGCAATGCTCCAGCGTGCGGTCTGTGGCGTACAAACGTAGCCAGCATTTGACCTGCTTGCTAGGGGCTGCCGACTCGCAGGGTGCTGGGATGACAGAGGTGGTAGCTCGCCTCGCAGCTCGCAGCGAGTGCTCGGTGTCTAGGTGAAGCGACGGTAGCCAGTGTCACTCATCTGTATGGTCTTCCATTGATGCCTTGGACCATGAGGCGCAGCAGGAAAGTTGCCAGCAATCCTGTGGAGAGGGCGGCTGGGTATTGGTTGCAGTCAGGCAGCAGTAACCGATCTGAAGGCAGGTCAGGATGATGCCAGCTGCGAAATCGGCATTGCGTTGACGCCACAGTTGGATCCTACACTGACTGAACTCCACAGCATTGGCAGGCTTTACGGAATGGTGACTGTCTGATTCCGAGGTTTCAAATACAGTTGTCTGTAGCTAATGGATGCTAACGGATGAAGTACCGCTGTCGCGTTCCTCAGTCGCGATGAACTCTCTGCCTAGCACTGAAACGACTCGAAAGTTGGTAAGCGTCTCAGACCTGGCGGTCGGCTCGCTGAAGTGGATGGCATGGTAGAAGACACACAGAGGAGGGTTGCTGTCCCGTCAGGTCACTGACCACGGCTGCTGGCCCTCTAGAGCGGGCGCTCTCATGAGCTGTGGTTTATGTAGTTACATTTTCTTCAGGCTAGGAAAATCCAGCCCAGCAGGTTGATGCTCGACAGGCTAGCAGCAACAGAATCACTAATGTACATACAATTGTTTCTCTACGTCACATTCTCCGTCTCCAGTCCATTATAATCACACTTTAATAACTTTCACTTCGCATAGACACTCTTTGTACCTCTTTTTAGAGCAGTTATCTACTGTATCGTTCCATATCGTAGGAAACAACAGAGATTAGAAAGGCAAAGGCATCCTATCAATGTAATCTCACTAATCTTCTGACTTACAGTAACATTATAACGCTAACAGTACTAACTTTTGTCCTTGAGTTCAATCAGAGTGACGACAATAAGCCTCTCTATAAATACATCTCATGCTAAAATTCGAGTCTGACGAAATCTTATAATACATTCACAACCAACCTCTAATAACTAACAGGTAGAACGAAGGGTACGAGCAAACGGAATAAGCTCACAGATATGCGCGTGGTTCGAAGACTTCTTAAATAAGAAAACCCAGCATGTTATCCTCGACGGCAAGTGTTCATTAGAGACAAGGATTTCTTCAGGAGGGACCCAGGAAAGTGTGATAGGACCGCTGTTGTCCTCTATATACATAAATAATTTGGCGGACAGGGAGGGAAGCAGTCTGCTCTTGTTTGCTGATGATGAATCGGTGTACGGTGAGGTGTCGAAGTAGAATCAGTGTAAGAAGATACAAGACGACTCATACTAAATTTCCAGTTGGCGTGATGAATGAATGGCAACTAGTCCTAAATGTGGAAAAATGTAAGTTAAAGCGGATGAGTAGGAAGAACAAAGCTTTATGATCTGATACAGTATTAGTAGTGTACTTTTTGTGACTGACAATTCGCAATTTTTCACAAACAGAACAACAAGATTGATGACTGAACAAGAAACGAAAGCTAACAATAACGATTCCAGTAGAAGTCTCCTAATTGAGGCAAACGAAAGTTCACTTCTAATTTTCCACAAAGGTTCGTGGTAACACACACACACGCACACACACACACACACACACACACACACACACACACACATACACACACACACACACACACACTAGTAACAGTCCAATTCCGAGACGAGGACGTAATCAACGGTCGCAGTACACGAGGTCGGCATCTGGCGTGAACTGAACTTCAGGGCTGGTTCTAGCCCCTAAATAGCTGTCTCCAGCCAATCAGGTTATGGCGTAGTGATACTTCCTGCAGGCCGTGGCTCGAACTCCCCCTGCACGAATTAGTGCTCTGAATCTCTGTTTCCATTAAATGTTACGTAAATATCCAGTGTTTACCACACTGCTTTTGGTACGCCTTGGGCATAGACAACCTCGTCCTCTGTGGTGTGATATGGGTTGCCAGCTCTCAGGGGCTACCTAGGCTCCGGTATAACAGTACTTCTTGACCCAGTTACGACGTTCAAATATCTGCGCGTATCGTTGCATCGCGATATGAGGTGGCATGAGCGTGTGAAAACTTTGGTAGGGAAGGAAAATGGTCGACTTCGGTTTATTGGGAGCTTATTAAGGAAGTGTGGTTGACCTGTAAAGGTGACCGCATTTACGACACTGGCGCGACCTATTCTTGAGTACTACTCGAGTGTCTGGGATCCGTGCCACGTGGAATTGAAGGAAGACATCGCAGCAATTCAGAGACGGGCTGCTATATTTGTTACTTTTAGGTTCGAACAACACATATGTTTTTACGGAGATGATAGACAATTCAAATGGGATTCCCTGGAGGAAAGATGATGTTTTTTTCGAGAGACACTATTGAGAACCGGCATTTGAACCTGACTGCCCAACGAATCCACTGCCGCCAACATACATTGCGTGTAAGGACTACGAAGATAAGATACAGAGAAATTGTGGCTCATACAGAGGCATATAGGCAGTCGTTTTTCCGCTGCTCTATTTGCGAGTAGAACAGGAAATGAAATGATAAGTAGTGTTACAGAGTACTCTCCACCACGCACCGTATGGTGGCTTGCGGAGTATCTATGTAGATGTAAATGTAGATGTAGAAGTAGAAGAACCGTATTGAAATACAAAGATATGTTAACCGGCAGAATACTGCGCTGCGGTTGGCAGCGTTTATGCAAGACAAAAAGTGTCTGGCGCAGTTGTTAGATAGGTTTCTGCTGCTACAGTGGTTATAATGATTTAAGTGAGATTTCATGTGGTGTTATAGTCGGTGCACGAGCGATTTGACACAGCAAGTCCGAGGTAGCGATGAACTGGAGATTTTCCAATACAACCATGTGGCGAGGGTACCGTGAATATCAGGAATGCTGTAGAACATCAAATCTCCGACGTCGCTGCAGCCGGGAAAAGATCCTTCAAGAACTTGCGTCACCGTGTGAACCATTCAACGAAACATCATCGGTATTGGCTATCGGAGTCGAAGGCCCACTGGGGTACCCTTGATGACTTGACGCAAAGGTTTACGCCTCAACTGAGCCCGTCAAAACTGACATTAGATTTGATGACTGGTAACATGTGGCCCCGTCGGACGAGTCTCATTTCAAATTGTATCGAGAGGCTGGAAGTGTAGGTGGATGGAGACAACCTCATGAATCCATGGACTCTGCATGTCAGCAGGGGAGTATTCAAACGGGTGGAGGCTCTGTAATGGTGTGGTGCGTGTGCAGCTGGAGTGATAAGGAACTCGTCGTATGTCTAGACTCGGTTCGGACAGGTGACACGTACGTAAGCATTCTGTGTAACCACCTGCCTCCATTCATGAGCACTGTGCGTTGGGAAGGACTTGGCAATTCCAGCAGGAAAACGTGACACCCCACACGTCCAGAATTGCTACAGAGTGGCTTCAGGACCACTTTTCTAAGTTTAAACACATACGCTGGCCACCCAACTCCCAAGACATGAACATTATTGAGCGTATCTTTGTTGCCTTACAACGTTATGTTCAGAAGAGATCTCCACATCCGCCTACTGTTACGGATTGATGGACAGTCCTGCAGGATTTATGGTGTCAGCTCCCTCTGGAACTATTTCAGAAACTAGTCAACTCGATGCCGCGATGTGTTGCGTCACTTATGCGTGCTCGCGGGCGTCCTACACGATATTAGGCAGGTGTACCAGTTTCTTTGGCTCTGGCTCTACAGTGTATGACTTAGTAAAGACAATTCATCTTCACAATACCTCGGTAATGTACATAATGCTTTATAATCTTCCGTAACACAACATAATCATAACCCTCACCTGTCGTCATAGTACTTACCACTCCATAAAAATTCTCAGTTCACCATAAGAAATTATAATATTTCACCTCACACTAATCTCTTACTCCGAGAGTGGCCCCGCTTCATAGTGCTCTCCAATACCACGGACTTGCTGGGTCACAGCCATTCTCCCTTAAGGTCAAATCACTTGGTTAGACAGGTATTGTAGGTAGACTTCCTTAGAATAAATGTATCTCGAGGGACCTGGATCGGTTTAATCATGACGTGACTTCTAACGACCATCTCGCATTTGTGTGGTATGTCAGCATATTGCCGCTTTGATTGTGTGTCGTATGACTCAAAGACAGGAAATCCAACTATCTCATACTGTTGCGGCACTTGGATCATATTCTACTCTGTAAGTTCCGTACCACTCTTTACGTCTACCTTATATCTGGGAACTAAATAGTATTATTAGCCATTTCCATGGTGGTCATTCTATCACACTGCCCTCTTTACTAGTTCGTGCCGCCTACTAATTTAAATAAACTACATTTCTACTAATGACACTGCTACAGTACACATTCCACTGAACGTAAGTCTCATCTAAAAGTTTCTTTAATCCACTACCTCAACATATACTTCAACCATTCCTAGCACTGTACTTCTGAAAAGGCATATTGAATGCACTAGTATAGACTTATTAAATTCCACTTCACTACTTACAGAAATCCGTGCTTGTATTACATGTTACTTATATTGTCCAAAGTTTCCTCGGTACCCATGACCACCCTCGCCATATCTACAAGCGCTCTCTGTATTGCTTCGCATAGTGCCCATTCTGTCACCATGCCCAGCACCCGGGAGAATCACTGCATGGTGCTGAGTAGCCTGCTAAATTGCACTTTATGCATACTGCAAGATGGCTGTTTTTTTATCATGTTATTGTATGAGTTAATATTTGTGAACGAAATAGATATATTTGAAGAACTGTGCTCAGAGAAAAAGTATTTTGGCAACAGTATGTGTGTGTGTGTGCGATGGCAGCACTGCGAAGTCGTAGAAACTTTGACAGTCAGTTGTGGATAGCTGCGGTGTGCAGCAGGCGCTGTGTAATTGAGTGTACAGCGTAATTCATGTACACACTGTTGAAACTATGTGAGTTGCAGATTTATTTCGAGGAGGAATGAAGACTCAGAACAATGGTTGGATAGCTTACGGACATAAAAAAGGTTCTGAAATGAAGAACAAGGTATTATTTGATGAGGTATAAAGATAATTTTTATTTTTGTAGACTTATCTTGTTGGTCCACTTCAGCCTCGCCACAGTCGAGTATTTTATAGTTATTCTATTTTATCTTCTGAGTTAATTTACTGTACCATGGAAGTTATTATATGAAATTAATTTTCATATTAGAGTGTATAATTATCTTCTTTTTATAAGTTCCTTCCTAACTTCCTAATTTCAGAACTTATGGGTTGAGTGATATGCTTCGTTAGCATTCTGTGTGAAGATTGTGACCCCAGTTCCCCTGTACCAACTGTAGTTTGGTTTTAGTAGTAATTTTTTAGCTGTTGAGGAATCTTACTGTGTTGCTGTTTCTATCAGTACTCCATTTTGCAGGTGAGATTCACAAGACGTGTTTGTTTCGTTTCCTTTGCGCAATGTAGGTTTTGTCAGTTTCTTTATTTTACCAGGGCCGTATGTCAGTGCAGAAATTTTTGCGTGTTTCAGTTTGTATCCTCGTCCAGGTCGACATTACAGTTATTTTTTTTTCATACAGTTACGCTTTTTTAAACAGCTTGTTTAGGCCAAGACCACTGAGCGTGAAATTATTGGTTTCTTTATTTATTTGCTTATGAATGAGATCGGTTTTCAGACACACAGGATTGTTTTCAGTTTCACGTAAGTGATATGACTCTGAGCTCAGTGGTACATTTATGTTGTCAGTTCACATTCCCACTTTTGTATCTACGATAAAACTCTCTCTCTCTCTCTCATACACAAACACACACACACACACACTCACACACACACACACACACACATACACGCTCACACACACACACAAGTAAAGTCTACTCTTTTACAATACAGCACCTGTTAATGGGTCATCCTTCGGGCCTTTAAAAATACTGCAACTGATTCTACACTGACATAATGAAAAATGAGAATCCAAATTCTGACCTACCTACGTATCTACATACATACATACATACATAGACGAACCAAAACATTATAACCGATATGACTTGGTGTTTGTGTTGTCCTCACCATTTAATCATTCATGAATGTGGCGAGATAGGACCGAGCAAAGTTCCGGAATTTGTACGGACGCTGATAACCGTGCAGTTGAGCGCCCCACAAACCAAATATCATCATCCCCATCACGTTATGACCACCTGGTTAATAGCTTGTTTGTCTGTCTTTGGAACGAAATGAATTATTGATTCTGTGTATCAGGGATTCTACAGTTTCTTGATATGCTTGTGGAGGTATGTGGCATTACATGTCTGCTCACAGTTCACGTAATTCGCGGGAATGACGCGCGGCTGAATTGCTCAACCGGTGTTGGCTCCCGGTAGCATACCAAATGGATTCCATAAGTTTAGCACAGCTCTGGCTCGGAAGACATCAAGAATGAAGGGATGCAGGTAATTCGCAGCTGTCAGTGTGTCCTCGATTACTACCACAGCTCCCATGCAACCCCAAGAGAGTGACTCCCATAGCATAATACTGCTCCTCCCCCCCCCCCTCCACCCCCCCCCCCCAACCTGCGTCCGTGGCACGCTGCACGTTTCGATCCGCCGTTCACCTCGATGACAACGTTTGTGAATACGACCTTCTACCTAATGTAACAAAAATGTGATTCACCAGACGAGCCTACACGTTTCCATTGCTCGTGACGATCTACATCTACATCTTTATCTACATCTGCATACATACCCCGCAAGCACTGCACGGCGCGTGGCGGAATATAGGCTGTAACCCTAGTAGTCGTTTGCTTTCCTGTTCCACTAGCATATAGAGCGGAGGGGGGGGGGGGAGGGGGGGACCTACGACGACGACGACTGTCTGTATGCCTCCGTGTGAGCCCTAATTTCTCGTATCTTCGTGTGTTCCCTACGCGAAATTAAATATATGCATTAAAATAATCATATAATATTAATAAATTAACCTGAGAAGTATATATATGAAATTGGTTCGAATCCTCAACAAATTAGTTCAAAATAAACAAAATTATACACAACCTAATTCTTAAAAAGAACTTCTAATTTATGTATGAAATACAAAAAAACACCAATGAGGTGCCTGATTAAGTAGTTACCTTGATAGCGTAAATCAAGTAAATAAAATTGTCGGCAGCAGCATCCTGTCAGTCAGCTTCAAATACCGGTTCTTTAAATTTTCCCAGTACTGTCCCCCCAAAAGAATATCGCTTTTCCTCCAAGGATTCCCATTTGAGTCCCAGAAGCATCTCCGTAACACTTGCGCGTTGTTCGCCTCTGCCAGTAACAAATCTACAAATCTAGGAGCCCGCCTCTGAATTGCTTCGACGTCTTCCTTTAATGATACCTCGTATGAATTCAAAACACACGAGCAGTATTCCTTCTATACGCTGCCTCTTTTACAAATGAACCACAATTTCGTAGAATTGTCGCAATAAAACAAAGTTGACCGTTCGCCTTTCCTACCTTAATCCTCACATGCTCGTACAAATTAATATCAGTTTGCAACGTTACACCCAGATATTTAAAGGACATGACTGTGTCAAGCAGGACACTACTAATGCTGTATCCGAACATTATATGTTTCTTTCTCCTACTAAAAAAAAAAAAAAAAAAGTAATGGTTCAATTGGCTCTGAGCACTATGCGACTTAACGTCTGAGGTCATCAGTCGCCTAGAACTTAGAACTAATTAAACCTAACTAATCTAAGGACATCACACACATACATGCCCGAGGCAGGATTCGAACCTGCGACCGTGGCGTCTCCTACTCATTCGCATTAACTTATACAGGGTGAGGCAGCTAAGTCATAACACCCCTCGTGTCTCCCCAACCGTAATGGATACAAATATGCGTTTGGACAGTGAATTGCAGGGACAGGGGCTACTTGAATACACCACATTTCTTGTTTGTGCTATTTTTTATTAAAGAAATATGAGGCCATCTTTGGTTTCTTTAAATGGAACCCTATGTTCAATTTTAGCCTAACACGATGGGCTTAAAAAACGGTTTCAAATTTGTGTATATCATAATATTTAGGCGAGTAGTTTTTGAGACACAGATATGTTCTCGTATCGTGTTCGTCCTTTGCAGCAACGTTGTCCAATGCGACCTTTCCTGTTGTGTAGAGTACATGGTAAACGTCCTTACACAAACACCCCCATTTACCCGACAATAGTAATACATACTGCGATATTTTGCCCAAAAATTGATGATGTCGCGCAAATATTACTCAGTTATTTGACAACTGTGATACCAAAATAGTAGACAACATACTGTATTAAAATACTACAAGACATTAATACATTTTAAGTAACAAAAATACGAATGTAAATGAGGAGGCCCTTATTGGTCACAATTATTTCGTACATATTTGTTTTTTATTTGAAAATATTTACTGTTGATCACAATACGAAGCAAATACACACAAAGATGCAAAATACATAGTATACATGATACAAAGCTTTACTGAAGCATGTGCTCAAAATGCTTCCCCTCTGCTGAAGTGCACATTTGTAGTCGTCGTGCGAATGATTTCTGAACGGTTAGAGGGTGTCACGTGAGATACCAGCATACGCTTCGATGATTCGTTGCTTCATATCGTCTGGTGTAGTTGGTATTTGAGCATACACTTATGTTTGTCTGCTCCCCACAGAAAAAAATTAAGGGGGGGGTCAAATCAGGAGACCGGCTTCACTCAGTACGTCGTCCTATCTAAGAATGCGGGAACTTTTCATTTAACAGCTCTGTAGCCAAACGGGAAGAGTGAGCAGGACAGCCGTCATGTTGGAACTACATGCACTGACGCGTAGTTAGTGGTACCCCTTCCAGGAAAATGGGCAGAACGTTTCGCAGGAACAGTGCATAGTTATTGTCATTTGGTATACCCGGAATGACGTACGTCTCCACAAAGATATTTCCGACCATGCCGCACCACACGTTAACACTCCACGGTAGCTGATGCTGTACCTGTCGAAGACAATGAGGTTTCTCTATTGACCAGTAATGCATATTATGCAAATTCACATTGCCGTGGTTGGTGAAAGTCGCTTCATCAGTAAAAAGCACCCGTTGGAAAAACGTTGGATCATCTTGTACGCGCTGCAGAGCAAACCGGCAAAATTCTTGGCGCCGTTAGAAATCCACACCGGTGAGTGCTTGATGTAATTAGAGGTGAAATCTATGCCGGTGCAATATGCGTAGAACACTTCATTGACTCATACTGCTTTCCAAGGCGATACGTCGCAACGAAACAGTAGGGTCGTTATGCGCCAACGCTAGAACGCCCTCTTCATGCACCTCACCAGTTGCAGTTTTCTGCCTTGTCCTCTGTATGGCGTTCCATGATGCCGATTCAAGTAGTTTCTTGAAAATACGTGCAAGAAGCTGGCTCGTAGGGCGCTCGCGATCAGGATACAGTTCTCCATATCGCTTGATTGCTCTAACACCATTTCTTCTGCTTTCGCCATACACTATAAGCATATCTAACTTTTCTTCGTTGGTGTACATGTCTGCTCCAAGAAACTGTGACGGAAATTCGATGTCTCATCACCACAGCAGTACATTTATACCCTTCCCTCCAGCTACCTCGTGCGGTATTTTGCGGCGCTATCGAGAAACAGGGGGACAACGCCTTCCCTGTTAAGTTCCTCAGTGGTCAACAGGGAAGGTTGCACTGGACAACGCCGCTTCGAAGGACGAAGACGATACCGGAATATATCTGTGTCTCAAGAACTATTCGCCTAAATATTATGATATACACATATTTGAAAGCGTCTTTTTAAGCCCATCATGTTACGCTAAAATTTAACATAGGATTCCATTTAGAATAGCACAAACATGATAAGTAACCTATTCAAGTAGCACCTGTCCCCGAAATTCACTGTCCAAATGGCATCCTCGTATCTATTACGGTTGGGGAGATGCAAGGGGTGTTATCACTTAGCTGCTTCACCCTGTACATTTCTACATTTCGAGCCAGCTGCCATTCATCACACCAACTTTAAATTTTATCTAGTTTATCTTGAATCAACTGACAGTCAGTGATCTGCGGCACCTTCCTGTACAACATAGCATCATTAGCGAACAACCGCAGATTGCTGCCGACGCTGTCCGCCAGGCCATCTATATTTATAAAATAGCAATGGTCCTATCAAACTCCTTGGGGTACTCCTAATGTTACCTCTGTCTCCAATGAACACGGGCCGTCGAGGAAAACATACTGGGTTCTATTACTTAAGAAGTCTTCAAATCACTCACTATTCTGGGGGCCTGTTCCGTATGCTCGTACCTCCGTTAACAGCTTGCAGTGGGGTACCGTGTCGTAAGCATTTCGGAAATGTAGAAATGTGGAATCTGTCTGTTGCTCTTCAGCCATAGTTCGCAAAGTTCATGTGAGAAAAGAGCAAGTTTGGTTTCGGACTCGACGTGCTTTCCAAAGCGTTGCTGATTCGTTGGCATGAGCTTTTGGGTCTCTATGAAATTTATTATATTCGAATGCAGAATATGCTCTAGAAATTGCAGTAAATCTATGTTAAGGATATTACTCTGTAATTTCGCGGGTTAGTTGTTTTAACCTTCTTATGTACAGGAGTCACCTGCGCTTGTTTCCGGTCGCTTGTCACTTTCCGTTGGTCGAGAGGTTCGCAATAAATGCGAACTAAGCAAGGGCCCAAAGACATATAATCTTTGTAAAATCGAATTAGGATTTCATCCGGATCTGGCGACTTATTTATTTCCAGCTCTTTCAGTTGTTTCTCTACACCAGGCACGCTTATTACTATGTTATTCATACGGGATACGGTGCGATGGTCAAGCGACAGAACGTTTGTACGATTCTGCTGCGTACCCGATCTCTTAAGCATGGAATTTAAATTTCGACCTCCCTTTTGGTGTCTTCTACTGCGGACGAAGACTGGAAAACGAGTGATTGGAGAAGGTCTTAGACCCGCTTTACCATTCTACATGAGACCAGAATTTTTTCGAGTTCTCCACCAGATCTTTAGCCAAGATATGACGATGGTAGCTGTTGTATGCTTCGCGCACAGATATTTTATTGGACGCGTGAATGTCTTCCAATCTTTGCCTCTCGTCATTAGCGCGTCCACTTTTGAACCAAGAATTCTACGGCCTTTTCTTTCTCAGTGTAATACGAATTTCGTTATGAAAGTACGGTAGGTCTTTTGCGTCCTTAATCGGCCTAGTAGGCCCATACTTGTCAAGAGCACGATTTACAATCTGTTCAAACTTTGTCCATAATTACTCTACGTCTATCATGGAAACTAAGTGATTATAGTCCATTGTCTCCGTAAGATGCTAGCAACTGCTTATCTGCTCTTTCTACCATAAACACTCTCCTAGCCCTCTTGAGTGATTTATTAACTTTCGTAACCATAGTCGCTATGATCACATCATTATCGCTAATCCCCACCTCTATACTGACACCATCGATAATGTCTGGCATGTTCGTAGCTACAAGGTGTAATGTATTTCCATTGCGTGTGCGTTGTCGAACGAGCTGCTTGAGACAGGTTTTAGAGAACGTGATCAAAAGTACTTCACAAGTCTGTCTGTCTGTAACCCCTGCAATGAATCGATGTTAACTTACTCTATACTCGGTAGGCTAAAATCATCACCTACTAGTATTTCATGATCTGGGTATTTATTTGCAACAGATTATTGACATTCTCTGAATGACTTTAGAACTGTCACAGCGGAGACAGGTGGTTGGTAAAAACTCTTAACAATTAATTTGGTTTCACCTAGACCTGTTATGCGCAACCAGGTAGCTTCACCATCACAATAAATTTCAACTTCAACAGAGACAACACTTCTGTCGACTGCAAGGAAGACTCTCCGTCCTACGGCGTATAATCTGTCTTTCCGATAAACAAGCCAAGACTCATTACATATCATAACGGTTTTCACTTCTGGTTCTAGCCAGCTCTCATTCCCAAGAATAATTAAGGTTGAGAACTTTCCTGGTGGGCAGTAGATACGGGAATATTTTTATGTATACTTTGACAATTTACTGATATAATCTTTACAGTCGAACTATCTTTACTCTAAACCTAGACTTATTTCCATGTATGCGTCTCGACTGGCTTGTGTTCATTAAAGTGCCTCAAACTACCGCCTAGCCAAAAAAAAAAAAAATTCGACGTGCACCCCGTAAGTACTCTGCTACCCGAGTAGCTGCTTCCTCTGTGTAGTGCACGCATGACTAATCAGCAGGTGTCCTACAATTCCGCACACGTGATGTATCAACAAGAATCCTACAAGTCCGTGACCCATTACTCACATCTAGAAACGTGCAGCCAAGACCGTCACGCGGACGACGAAGCCTTTGATCGAGATCCTCCACTCCGCTCCAAACCAAAATACCCCGATCGACTCTGGAAACGATGCTGCAAATAGCGAGCTCCGCTTGCAACTCCCGTGCGAAGTCAGCAGACTGCACCACCTCCGCCAGCCGACTGTAAGATTCTGAGGATGGTCTCAGAAGCCATGCGACGGGCGTCGTTGGTGCCGACGTGAACCACAACTTGCAGACGACTGCACCCTGCACGTTCGATTGCCGAAGGCAAGGCCGCCTCGACATCTCGGATGAGGGCCTCCCGACAGATATAATTGGCTTCCTTTCCAGCCCTGAACGCTTTTTTCCTAAGTGGCTCTACAACGGGCGTAACATTGGAGCTCCCAATAACTCGCAAACCCCTGCTAACGTGTTCCTGGTCGGACCGTCCATCGATTCCCGATGATCACGTGCCCGCTGCAATCGTGTCTGACGATATAGTGGGTCAACATGTGAAAACGTAGGGGTGGTCTGCTTCGCATTTAAATGTTCTACACATTCGATGAAATGTGCGCCCCGACACACTTCTGTCTAGGCCACTGTTGTTATCTTTTGGCAGAGATACCACAGATCACAATCTATCCTACTTTACAGAGCAGGCAAGCCTCTGAACCCCATGAATAATCCTAGACGACCAACCACTTAGCGCCAAGTGATAGTTTCAATGTCCTTCTTTCCGTTAACACTCACGACAGGAGTCATGAACATTCGACCAGCTTCACCGTTTCAATATACTCGTTGAGAGGCTCTGCGTATTATTAACCTGCCCATTGTCAAAGTCTCTTGTATGAACGAATGTCCCTGTTGGCAGCCCATATCCTCGCTAGGGCGATTCCCAGTCCGTGTCTGCTCCGTTTAAATACTTTTATAGCCGCATCACGTGCCCCCAACACCACCATCCACTGTCGCGGTGGGCAGTGGTCATTATGTTTACGGTGTCAGTGTATGTTCGTTTTCCAAATCGACTGATCACGGCAGTCTCTATCTGCTTCTGTCGCCAGAATGAAGCGAACCTTCCTCTCCATAGACTCTTCACAAGCAATTTCACTTCTGATACCAGAATATACCGGATCGCATGTGCAATGATCGCTACTTGGAGATGGGAGCCGTCTTTAGGCTCGTCAGAGGACATTGTACTCCGATCTGGGTTCATCCGACGGCACGGGACTGGAGGACGTTCTAGAAGATTGCAATGAAACAATCTGTGAACAAAGCGATTTTTATTATTTCGTTAGAGATGAGTAATTATCTGAGTGGACTGTCGTCCCGGTCGCGGCCTGCTATTGTCCCGTAATACTCGTATACCAGCGTCAGAGTGTCAGGCTTATAGCATAATCTGCGGCGTGCACACGCATGTGGCGTACACATACAGCTGCGAGGAGACTTACTTACTTAGCTTTGCTGATACGCCAAGTGCTGGGCTGACAGTGGCAGTCATGGCACTTAGCAGCGAGCAGGCGACCAGTGACATGCGAGGAGGATATCTTCGTATGTAGCTCGGTGTCTCGGTAATGCTACAGTTGGTAGTGTAGCCTAGGGAGATGAACCGTGGACAGTTGATCGCGGTGGACACCACCGGCAAAGAGCTTGGCGACCGTCCATTCACGGCTCAGACCAAAGGGATGGTGACTGGGATTTCTAGGAGCAGTGTCGTAGAGATGGCACCAGAGTGATGACCCGTCCAGCCAGGCAGCAGACAGCGGTTCAGAGCACGCTCAGGTCGGTGGCAGGTGCGTCATGCAGCTACGGAACTGATTGCATGGCTGTGTTTGATATAGATTTGGCGTCACACCATTGCTCAGCTGTCTGGAATGGCCACAGTCTCTCACTGTGCTTTTAAATCAGCTGTCCAAAGCTAACTACGTGGAAAATATACCACTTCCGTATTCCTCCATGCGGGAAAACCCTCTGGCTAGCACAAAAATTTCTCAAAAGTTGGTCAGTGTCTCAGACAAGGCCATCGACACATGGGATTTGATGGCATGGAAATAGGAGCACGTCGTAGGGCGACTGTGTCGGCAGGTCGTTGATTGCACTTCTTGCGCTCTAGGTAAAGCCACCGTCAGTAGTCTATGCCGTTACAGTTTGCAGCGGAAATCGCCTCTCAGATGATTTCTCATTTTTGTAAGCTACACTGATACATTTTCCTTGCCGCGTGACGTTTCCACAAGCCACCAGGTGGCATTCTGTCTCACTGTATGCTGTGGTCATAATATTCTGGCTTATCAATGAATACCTACAACCTGTAAGGGCACGTTGTCCACGACTTTGTCAGACACCAACAGAGGCTAAGGAGCGATAGGATAACTACCGAGCGACCTAATATTCATAAGGAGATGTCATGACCTGGCGGTGGTAGCATAATTTCTTCATCTTTTATTGCATCTGAGCTTGCGCACAGCGGAATCCATTTGTCACTGGCGGAATTTCGAGGTAATGGATGCGTCTTTTCGTGATGCGACAGAGTTTGCAGCGCCCTAGTTACTTACAAGCGGAGTAAGAGAGAGGAAAGGAAACCGTATAATGTAGCCACACTGACGTCAAAAATTAAAGCCGGCGGGTGTGACCGAGCGGTTCTAGGCGCTTCTGTCTCTGGCATTGATGTGTATGATGTGCTTCGGTTAGTTAGATTTAAGTAGTTCTAAGTTCTAGGGGACTGATGGCCTCAGATGTTAAGTCCCATAGTGCTCAGAGCCATTGGAACCAAAATTAAAGCAACAAAGCACTATTTCCCCATCCTGCATCTAATACACGATGCAATTACACAAACATGTCAGTATGACTTTATTCTGCACGGAAGATGACATTCCGGTTAACGGACAACCACGCCAACCATAACGTCAGGGCCTCTTACACACGGAGTAATGTTTGCCGGATAGTTCCATATTCTCAGTCGTTGTGCAAACAGTCGCAGACGCTGCAGTATGGCACAGAGAAGAAGCCTACCAGATTCTCTGCGGTGGAGGACCATAGGAAGTGTGGAAGCAGGACAGTCACAAGCTGATGTGGCCCGGTGGCTTAATGTGAATTGTCCTGTTTTTTCTCGGATGTGAAGACAGTTTTTAAAGACCAAAATTGTAACCCGAAGACCAGTGCAGTGCCGAGCATGGTGTCGTCAGAGAGAGAAGACCGTTATTTCGCTGAACAAAGGACCTCTCGCTCCGCAGCTGCTCACGCTAACCACGGGACCACGGCGCTCCTGAGCTCACACTAACCTCGATGTTGCCTATCTTGCGCAGGGACTACTCAGTTTGTATATTTTGCTTATTTTTTTCATAGTTCCACACAACTTCTGTCTGTTCTCTCGATTTTTCAAGGCCTATCCACTGTGCCAACTTATAACTAAATGTGAAGGGGGTGCGATGGGGAGGTTCCCTTGCTTGTATTGCACGACAACTCTCATCCGACCGGCATTCAATGAACGTGTTGTATCGAGGCAAACGGTGTACAGAAGGCTTCGGCAGAGTGCCAGTTATTATCGGAGACCTTCTGTATATGCACCTCTGGCGCCTCTTCACAGAGGGGAACGTCTAGAGTGTAGTAGTTAACACGCCTCGTGGACGGCCGAACAGCGGGTCAATGTTGTATTCACAGTTGAGTCCGATTTGGTCTAGAGAGAGATTCTCGGCGTGTTTGCATCTGGAGGAAACATCGAACACGATTTCGGGACACAAACTTTATGTGAAAGAAACTGATATCGTGGAGGATCCCTAATGGCGCGGGTAGGAATTACGTTGACCATTCGAACAGCTCTTAGTGAAATTGTATGGGTGAATCGGCAAGATTTAACTGGTGTCAGGTGTCGTGAAAAGATCTTGGGAACCCATGTACTGTTGTTACGAGACGCTGTGGGCCCACACTTGTACTGATAGACGATAATGCTCGACCTCATGGAGCATGGGTGGTTGATGTTTCCTGGGAAACTGAAGATTTTGGACGTACAGCGATTTGAATCCCATAGAACAAATCTGGGATGCTCAGAGGATACGGGTTGCATCCCGTCAGCATCCACCAACCACTCTCCAAGATTTGCGAGCAGTTTTGCAGAAAGAATGGACGTTACTGCCTTGCCGCGCGGAGTGGCCGTCCGGTTTGAGGCGCAATATCACGGACTGCGCGGTCCCGCCCTCCGGAGGTTCGAGTCCTCCTTCGGGCATGGGTGTGTGTGTTGTTCTAAGCATAAGTTATTTTAACTAGTGTATAAGTCTAGGGACCGATGACCTCAACAGTTCGGTCCCATAGGAATTCACGCACATTTGGAGAACGTGAGACTGATGACATCATTCACAGCATGCCCCGTTGCCCGGCGTGTATTGCTGCCGGAAGTGGTCACATTCCATACTGAACGCATTAACGAGTTGTCGGGATGAGTGTGCAAATCCGTGAAGACGGAAAATTTTTGTCCATCCTTATGCATGTTGCATCTGTCTACTTTCTGTATTCTTTACATTCATTCTAGTATACTGTCAACTCTTTATACTGCTGTGTAGCAAATAAAACGCAAGCTTGTAAAATTTCCATCTGTTGCATTAATTTTCACATTACCATGGGTAAACTGTGATCTGTCTTCTTCGAATTGAATGTGTAACGAAATATTAATATTTTCATAGAATTAAAAAAAAAAAAACGTTGTACGAAATCTTTCAATTGTCAAAATCGTAAAATTGTTCAAGATCAAATACGATAACTCGTTCTGGTTATTCAGACAACTATCCTTCAATGTATGTAGTAAGGTTAGACCGTATCGTCTGCATATCTTGGTACTACGTAAGAAAGGAAAAAGCAGTAGCTTCATCTAAGAGACAGCTTCAATAAAGTCATGCCCGTACCAACGAGATTTAAAAAATGGAAGTTCTACAGCAAGCTTATTAAAATTGTACTTGAGTATAAAACTATTACAGTTCACCGTTAGAAGACGTAACTTTTCTCAACTAAGAGGATAAAATATAGATATATGTAAAGTAGATCAAACTAGTGTGTGACCTATTGGAAAAGACAAGAGTGATAACAACTGCTAGCTGCTAGCTGTTTGATCTGTAATGACTGTGTGAACAACCGAAACTAGTTATTAAATTTAATCGTGTATGTTGTTTTCGTTCTAGGCAACTAAAAGATATTGTGGAAATATTTTTAAAAATTTTCTCCATTTCCTGATAATATCAGACGTTACTATAAATGTTAATACATAATGTAAAAACCTAGAACGAGTCGCCGTCTATAAAGTTTTGCAGGGTAGGCAATCCTCCGGCCTCCACGGTCTGTGATGAAGTACTGCTCCGTGTCATCTATCTGTTGTTTCACCGTCCTTCAACTACTTCCCATAGATGGCCACGTCAGTAGCCGACCAGCTGCGCCAATTTCATGATTCTCGTTCCCACGTGTCGCGTCATAACCATCTTGCCTTGTCAAAGTCGCTCGTATCAGCAGATTTTCTAAGTAGCAGTCTGACAATTTGCAAGCGGAGAAAAATAAAGGAAAGGACTCGAGGAAGAGCATAAATTATGATCCATTCATACAGCACTTCATTCCTACCCTGTAAATTATTCCCCAACACCTTACTAAATTCGGAAAATGGCTCAGAGAACGGTAGTAACCATAACGTAAGAACCGGCACTATTTCCCTGCTGGCTGTCATCTCACTGGTTAGTAAGAAACGTACAACTGTGGGATGAGAAGTGGATGGAAGTGAAGGGCAAGAAGTAGAGGTCGGTGAACCAATCGCTCACCACCGTTGTATCTCAGACCAAACACATAACCTTGAGTGAAGACATTGCTCTGGCCCATCTCGCATCAGGGCACTGTCCTTCAATGCATGGCTCCATTCTTCGGGGAATGGACGGTTCTTTGCAGCAAACGAATCATAGCATGCCACTTGAAAACACAGTGGCTTTAAAATTTTTGATATGCACAGTAAACTTATGTTGTGTCTTCTGTTTTATTTGACTATGCACCGAGTGTGTGAAGGCTTTTAGAGAGTTCACAAGTGGCTCTACGACTCCCACAGATTTTAAGTGGGTCGTTTTAGTACGTCGCACAATGCCTGGTTCATTTCTATTAAGTCTAGTGACCTAAGAAGATTTTAAGTTGCTCTAATTAGATGTTCCTTTAATGTATATCTAAATTTTAACTTTTTAATCTTTTTTTTTTTAAGAAGTGCTTGTGCTTTGAGTATGTGTATGTGTGTGTGTGGGGGGGGGGGGGGGCGCTCTGAAAGAAACACCTGTTCTCATCGTATTTTCTAAAACCTCCCCGTTGTTTATGTATTTCTTCGTCTTCCGAAATGGCATGCATGTCATTTCCTACCGCACTTAATACTGACTTCTTCACATCAGATTGCTTACAACATCAGATTGACGTAGTCGAATAATGATTTCAATTCTGAGGAGAACTAAGTAGAAAACATCCCGCCACATCGTTGAATGAATGTTTCACGATTCTCATGAACAGAATTTGATCGAGTAAAAAATGCAAGATGTTATCATTTTTATACTCTCAAAGCACAATAACCGATTAACTTGCTATGTGTCTGTCCCTCGCAGTTAAGTCCCATGAGATTTCACACACATTTGAACATTTTTTTCAGACGACGAAACACATTTTTATCTTGCTGCATATTGACAATCGGCAACACAAACCCAGTTATCAGATGCACCAAGGGCCAAAAGCATATCCACATATTTATCGTTTGTGTATGCCATACATCTGCCACACTGGTTTGGAGGTTTACAATGAGAAAATTTTGTACGTGTACGCTTGTACATTGGAGTCTGTTATAGGCGCGTTACTCCGCTCGCAACTAGTCTCTGTCTGGTGGACAGCGCTTAAAGTATAAGCACGCCGTCAGTCATGTGCGCTGTTCCACCTAACGTGCATGACCCCTCTCACAGATAATGTTCGGCATGGATCATCCCAATACTGCTAATTATGAAATTATGAAATTTAGGGTTTGGAATTACACTTTTTCCCTCATGATAACAGACGTGATGTTTCCACAGTTTCATAAATAGAATAATAATAATAATAATAATAATAATAATAATGCATTGAGATACTTAGTAAACAGTATACGGTTACCGGACTCAGTACTGAAAGGCATAATTATTGGGTCCATGGTGATAACACACACAGATAGTAACTGAGTTTGGACATTATTTGCAAAGTATGTTGCTAGTCCTACTGGCAACGTAAGACCCTAGAGAAATGCAATGGACCTAAACGAGGCCAGAATAATAGTTGATACTTATCTATTTGACCATTGGAGAAGAGTACAAAGAAAACAGGTTTCGCATCTACTTGATGAAGTGGTTCGAATAAACTCACGCCCACGACGTGGAAAGGGCTTCTTTCAAGGCTGACCAATCTTCCATTTCTACAATTGTAGCATGTAAGTGCAAATGTTTTCTAGAGGACCATCTGCAATCGCTGTTGACGATTAAGATACCAGATACCATACCATGTGGGCTACATTTACCAAATGAAAAAAAAAAAAAAACATTGGCGTCAACTCAGGATCAAACCATCGATCTCCTGCATATTAACCAAAAACTCTGTCTATTGCACCAACCGCAGATCGCTTGTAACCTGAGCTGACAGACGTAGTTACCATACATGTGATTACAGTGTTGCCAGATTGCCACTCTTTAACGTCCTTTTTCTGACTGATGTACTCGCTGGATGAAATTTTGTGAGAGATATTTTTTTATCGCCCGTGTGCGCGAATTTCGCTTCACCCTGTATATTATTCATACTGCTCGCTTTTGTGCAGTCAGTACTTTCTTTTTAACTGGTGAGTTACCCCAGAAAAGGGTTCCATAAGACACTACTTAGTAGATATATGCAAAATATGTAAGGAGGCTGATACATTTATTTCCACAATTCGCAATTATACGGAGAGCAGAATTGGCTGAACTTAATTGTTCGAAAAGCTCAGTAACATCATTCTTTCAGTTCAAGTTTTCACCAATATGTACACCCAAAACATTGGAGCATTCTGCCCTACTTATGAATCCTACTCATGTTCTACATCAGTTGTTGCTATGACTGTGTTGTACTAAACTGAATGTAATGTGTTTCTTTTCTTCAAAATTTGGGGAGAATCTATTTTCAGACTATTCTTTGGAATATGTCATTTACTAACTCTTCGGTTGCTTTCTCTCTAATGGGATTTCTTATATCATTAGTATCATCTGCAAAAGTACCAGTTTTTCTCGTTGAATGTTTAGTGGAAGGTCATTCATGTAGTTATATAAGAAATAGAAGTGGACCCTAAATTGAACCCGATGGGACTCTTTTTGTGATTTTACCCCAGCCATAATTTTTTTAATTTATTTTTAAGATATTGTCTGAATTATTCAGCACAACTTTTTGCATTTTGTTTGTCAAGTGTGATTCAAATGGCTCTGAGCACTATGGGACTTAACATATGAGGTCATCAGACCACTAGAACATAGAACTACTTAAACCTAACTAACCTAAGGACATCACACACATCCATGGCTGAGACAGGATTCGAACCCGCGACCGTAGCGGTCGCTCCTAGAACCACTCGTCCACACCGGCCGGCCAAGTATGATACAAACCAAGTTTGTATAAAGTCGTCAGTTCCATAAAACGTAATTTTTTCTAAAAGAGTGTCATGGCCTACACATTGGAAGGCCTTAGAGAGATAAAAAAAACAACAGACGATATATTATTATTTGACGAGTGAATGTATTAATAGCTTTCTCAGTCAAGCAACCTTTCTGGAACCCAAATTGTGATATGCTAAGTAAATTGTTCTGAAGTGCGCGACTACTCTTGAGTACATTAGCTTTTCGAATATTTTGGATAAAGCTGTCATTAAGGAAATTGGAAGATAAATGTTTAAGTCTGTTTGTCACCTTTCTTAAGAAATGGTTTAATAATTCTAAATTGTAAACTGTTTGGAAAGCTTCCCTGTACCAGTGATGCATTGCTTACCTCACTAAAGGTATTGCTTATTAAGCTGGAATAAGTTTTCAGAATTCTGTTTGAGATTCCATCAACGCCCCAAGAGCTTCAACTGGACGTCTACTGAGTGATGACAAAAGTTCTTTTTCTTAGACTAATCACGTTTTATGCTCCATCAGGCAAACGGCCGTTGACGTGTACGGTGTGAAAAGTATGGAAGCAAATACCTACAACAATTTTCGGAAGTGTACCAGTCGGAGGGGGGAGCGTTATGGTCTGGGGAATATTTTCGTGGCATTCTATGGGTGATTTCGTAATTTTGGAAGGTACAAGTATGCATCACACGTACTTATCTACCTTTCGGAACCATATTCAGGCTTTTGAGAGGTTATCAGATTAATATTAGTATATAGTGTAGTTCCTAATGATGTGATTTGTCACATCCGATGAGAAGACTTTGTAACACCTGATCTACCGTTTAATTTTTGCACTCCTAAAAGAGTTGTAGTTCTTATTTCCACTTCAACAACATTAGAAATTGTCTTAAAAGATTGGTGAATAATTCTCAGTTCTGGATAAACAAAAGTAGATTTGGAGTTAGATAGAGGGATGTTATAACCTGCGCTGGGTGGCAGGATCGCGAAATAGCGAGGGCGGCGTAGTTGTTCCTCTCCAGTAACAAGTGGAGTTGGGAGAGAGGCCAGTAGCGGTGGACTGCGCTGTCCCTGCCGTTAAGCCGAGACCGGACAACGTAAACAAGACTTGAGCTAATCCCCGGGTTTTATAGAACTTCTCTCGGACCTCGAGACAGCGTGACCGGGGCGCACAGTAGAAGGGTTCATTATATGTGAGGGTAAGGCAACTACTTCCTAGTGCCGACTGCCCCAAGAAAAAAATATTACGCAAGAAGATTCCAATCTGATCCTCCTGTCCCACAATACACAGCATGTCATTATCTAAAACCAACAGTGGTGTCATAAATAACAGTTCGCTGTAACACAGTGTCCTATTACATATAATCGCACTGTATTTTATTTCATTTCTTTATTTATTTTTTTACAGATTGACAATTCGTTTTTCTCTCGCTACTCGAGTGTACAGGAATTATTGTCAGCTGTAAGAACTACATTCAGTAAGTTTATTAATATACAAAGCGGTTTTAGAATAACAAAAAGATTTAAACACACATGTGTTTTTAAGGTCTAATACAGAAACTTGATTCGAGTACTTTTTTTCGAGATAAAACGTGAATTCTTTTAGTGAAGTGTAATATGCAGGGAAATAAAATTTCATATCTTAGTTGATTTTATCAGTATGATGGTGGTGTATGGGTTTGTGGCTACATGAGGGTACGAACGGATAAAAGTGGCGCTGGACAAAAAGTTTGAGGATGTTGGGTACGTGTGGATTTGGTGAAAGAGAATAGGAATCTATATTTTATACGGCGCGGGCCGTATTTAAGAGGGAGAGGAATGGAGATACTGGGGATAGGTCACCAAAGAAACAGCTGAATTTAAGAGCAATGGGGAGATAGGAACCCGGAAGAAGGTTTCTGGGAGACTGAACAGACCTCTGATGGAGTTACGTGAGTATACAGCAGAAGTTGATTAAACTTGTGTGGCGATGGTATCTACAGAGCATGTAGGTGAAGTGCTGGGGGATATAGTGATATAAGTGCAGCAGTGTGCTGATGTTGGATAAAAGTGATGAAGTTACTGGCCGCTTCGTGTCAAGTGTGAAAAATAGTTTAGGGAATCCTTATGTGCAAAACACGGGGCAGGAGAAGCATGTAACGTCAATCCTCCATAGCCATTAATAATTAGTGCAACGATTCAGAATGGATAGCTGAAAAACACCGAAAACAACTCTGCAAAATGTTTTAGAAGTAACTGTCTGCAGGAATAACAGGCGCCAGAGATTTTGTTGTAGCAAAGAGTTAGCTGGTGGTATAGTTCACTTGTTGCCTATCCGCACGGCTTTCACCTGTTACAACTTACATGCCTTTATCTGGCCTATATTCTTTCTGACGATGCACTGCAACTGGGTTCGCACACCTACTCTTTGCATTACCGAAACCAACTCATATAGAAGTTGGCATACCATTAAACAACTAACACAAGAAATGACTATACTGTTTAGGCCCTGTGTCCTCCTATTACGTGGGTGTTCTTACCCATAAAATAAACTCACCTGTAAGGGCGAAGCACATCAGAATTCACGGAGCCAGCGCTGTAGACGCTAATACCTATTCTGCTGTAAATTTGTGTGTATGGCTATCCCAGTTTCTTATAAAACAGTGCTACAGCTGGCACACGTTGGAACGGCGCGATTACTTGTTCATCTAATAGAAAACATCTACTCACCTTGCGGTGGTCTTCTTGTCTTCCGCAGTTCGAACAAACGCCTCCCATTTTAGAAATCGAGGAATGTTCGTCGGCTAGAAAAAGCTATAGAGGAAACTAGCCGCACAACACTTCTTTACAGGCTGTATGAAATCTTTTCTATCATCACGTTAAGTGACCTATTAATTGAATGATAGTCTGTAAGTGAAAACTTAGATATATTGTCACTCGTTTGTTTGAAAAATCACCGTAAAGTGCGTGTTAATCGTAGGTTACAGTTTCGATACAAAAACACATTCGTAGTCACTCTTAATAACTAGCTTATGGTACCCAAGCAAACCTAATGCCACAAAAACTACAAAACTGGTGACAGAATGCTTGCCCCAATGTTCCTCAACTTACTCCCTTTGATCGCTTCATTCTCGGCCCGACGTGACAGTGCGTCACGCGTACTTTAGTTATTTCAGGAGACACAGTTTACATACAAATCTCATTCGTTCACGTTCACTTTGCGGCACTCCAAGGTCAAGTTTAATTCATGATTCCGTAAAATAATTATTAATACATATACCCAAAGCTCCTAATGCCTGCATCCATACACAATGATGGCTGAGCTCCGAACTGTCTTAAGACTTTAGAAAGCGCTTCACTTGGCCATGTACTGAGTGGAGCGGGGCGACTGAGTGAGATACAGACAACTGCTTATCTGCTCTATCTAGCAGAAACACTCTCCTAGGCGTCTTGACTGATTTATTAACTTTCGTAACCGCAGTTGCTATAATGATACCATGATCGCTAATCCCCGTTTCTATATTGACGTTTTAGACGAGGTCTGGGTTAAAGTCGTCTCCAACTAGTACTGCATGTTGTAGGCGTTAGGGCGCTACTGACCGTAGACTTTCTTTGAATGACTCTAGAACTGTACGGCGAAATCAGTTGGCCAGTAAAAACATCTAACAATTTACGTGCTCTCATCTGTACCCGTTACTGGGGCCAGATAACTTCAGCATCACACTCAACTTCGACATCAATAAAACAATAGTTTTGTGACCTGCAACGAACACTCCCCATCCAATGGCCACTGATCTATCTTTCTGATATACGTTCCACAATTCGCTAAATACCTCACTTTTCCACTTCGGGTTTCAGCCAGCTCTTGGTCCACAGTTTACTGACAAAGTTTTGACAGTCGAAGTGTGTTTATTTACGAACGCCGTCCGACTTACCTTGCTGCGTATCGACTTGCGAGAGCTCATCAGAGCACCTCAAATTACCGCCTAGCCTAGAAAACCCTCATGTGCACTACACAAGTATTGTGCTACTCTTGTGATCATCCCACGCTCTCTCACTGCAAATTTGTACGTCAGTCGGGTGATTCGACACGTTGCGTTGCCATTCATGAACAACATTCGAGGAGGAGCTTTCCAACAGGATAAAGCTCGCTCCCATACCACTGTTGTAATCCAACATGCTCTAAAGAGTGTCGAGATGTTGTCTAGGCCTTATCGATTACAAGGTCTGCCTCCAGTCGAGTAAATATGGGACATCAGCGGATGACTCCTTCAGTGTCACCCACAAATAGCATTAACGGTCCATGTATTGAACGACCAAGTGGAACAGGCATGGAACTCCATCCCATAAACTGACATCCAGCACCTGTACTACACAATGCAAGCACATTTGCATGTTGTCATTAACCATTCTGACTGCTACACCAGTTATTAGTGTACCAGCATTTCATTTTTGCAATGACGTATCTCGAGCGTACATTAACCTATGATATTTCAACGTTAATAACTTAAATATGTTACCCAGGCAAATGTATTTCGAAATGTTATCACTTTACATTAATTATTATTTGGCCCACTTCACTAGGCGTGGTGGGCAGAGGCAGTTCTAGGGAATACAACCACCACAAAGAATACAGAATATTACTCTCATAACCATAAACAATAGTATTGTGGTGGTGTCTTCAGGTGAAACTGAAATTGAGAAAGTGAAACTAGTTATTAGTAAAAGATTTAAATTTCCTGTATGAGTGCGTGATCATTATGAGTACTTTGTAAATAAAATTCGCTGAATCGCTAGCTAAAACGTCTCTATTTGTTAAGGCATTTCGGTATGTGCCATCATCAGATACCTGCAATGAATATGAATTACGCATAAAAAGTAACAGGCGTTTCTTATCCAACATAAAGCTCCGAAAATTTAAACATATTTTAAAAGGTTCACTCAGCAAAAATCTTGCCACTTGCGAAACAACGTTCAATGTCAATATTGCCTAATCCTGGCGTCCACTAATAACTGGTGTAAAATTTATACAAAATTATAAGCTCTTACCGGCATGTGACGCTAGTGTGCGGGACGTTGCCTTCAAATTTTACTTTCATTCTATTTTATTCTATGTTCCCCTTCCCCTTATACTTATAAAACGTCAAGCACATTTTAAATTACAAATTTACAAAGTCAAATTATAAGACACGATTAAAATTACTGTAACAGTATACTAATGCCATTGACTTCTCAGATGGGGACATAGGGAAAATATAAATCTAAACCAAATGGATAATTTCATGGGAAGTAGAGGTGGTGTATTTGTCGCAGTGGACTACGCACTCTACTACACAGGCAGAAATTGAAGCTGCGCGATAAACTGTTTGCTTAAGACCCATCATCACAGATGCGAATAAAATTATAACGGGATATTTCTACTGGCCACCAACATAACCCTCAGATGAAAGCGAAAACTTCAGAGAAAATCACAGTAGGCTGATGTGAACGTTCCCCTATTATAATGTCATCACCAAAGGAGACTTTTAATCAAGAAACAATCACTTGGGATGGATACCGTTTTGTTGTTTGTGGCCGTGACAAGACATCATGCAAATTACAGGGAAGTTATTTCCTTCAAAACTACCTTGAACACACAATTTTGAAGCCCAATTATTTGGAAATAGATCTAGTGGTTAAACATAGGCCTGACCTCTTCGAAGAGACCATAACTCATTTGCTATTACCGAAGTAAAGAGAGCAAATAAAACCAGTTGAATGTTTTATACCCTGTATTTTCGGTAAATCAGGTAAAGTTGCAGACCTTTCTTATTTCAATGCTGAACGTGAGATATATAACTCAGGACAGAAAAATTTAGAACTGTACAGCAACTTCTAAAGTTACTGATCCTAATGAATATTATGTAGAACAAAACGTAGGGCTATAGATAAGTGCTGCGGTCTACGCTACACACTTTTGACAACTAGGAGCTGAAGAAGCTGTCGTCAGAATGCAAGAAACTTCCAACATGCGTAATGGAGCCGTGTTCCTTCTTGGTGTAGTCAATGGCCGCGTTTCCATATTCGAGTATATGGTGGGAGACTCCCTGCTGTCACAAAACACCGAGTCGGAGTGTAAGTAATTTGGGCTTAGCCAGCCAAATCATTCTCCATCCTACATTCAACTGGCGCTGTCTGCTGTACTGTCATTAGTTAATTTAGGGTTAGATAAAATCGTCCCTCAGTAAGTAGTGTTGTCTACGAGTAAGAGCCATTAGTCTGGTAGATGACAGTCAGTCATGTTGTTTCCCAGGTTCGACGTAGTCTGCAGGAGTGCGACACCTATGCAACCACCATTTCCTAATGCACTCGCCTATCTCTGGTTATCCTCTGCGTTCTAAGCGACCACCATCGCCTAGCACACTGACCAGTCTTTGTGGATCCTCTAGGTTCTAAGTAGATACTGAGACCTAACGCTGGCCGCGGTGGCCGAGCGGTTCTGGGCGCTACAGTCTGGAACCGCGAGACCGCTACGGTCGCAGGTTCGAATCCTGCCTCGGGCATGGATGTGTGTGATGTCCTTAGGTTAGGTTAGGTTTAAGTAGTTCTAAGTTCTGTGTGACTGATGATGTCAGAAGTTAAGTCCTATATCGCTAAGAGCCATTTGAACCATTTGTGACCTAACACACGAATGATTCTCCAGGGCGTCTCTGGGTCTTAAGCGGCTGCAGTCATCTGATGCTCCAGCCAGTTCCTCTGGGTTCTAAGCGACTGCCACTGCTTGAAGGATTGGCCAGCCTCTGATGATACTCCGTGTTCCAAGCGGACAAAATCGTTTGATGCAGCGACCAGTCTCTGCAACTCTTGTCGGTTCTAAGAAGTCGCCATCGCCTGGCTGACCAGCCAGTCTACAGGGAATCTGGGTCCAGCTCAGAGTAAGCTCTTGGGTGACTATCGCGGGTTTGTCCGATGTCCGATAGCTACCCGGCCTTTCGGCTCCAGAAATGACACTCTATTTCACGAGCAATTATCCCGACTCCGAAAGCTACTGTTGTCTTTTTTAGCATTTTGCGAAAGGAAGATACACATTGCCTGGGAGACACAGGCCACACCTCAGCAGCTACCACTGTATTTCCGTCTGCAGTAATGGGCGAATAAATAAAGTAAAGCTCACTCATCCCAAACACTACATTTGTGACAGAAGTGGCTTCGCTGCATCAGCTGACTGAAACGAGTATGGATGTCAAGCTTCATTGACTACCACAGTAGAATCTTATCGAAAGATCTCTTATGAACCATAATGGACTCTGATCATATGTAAAGACTGATTGCGGCACCAGTGTTGGAGTTCAGAGAATCAAAAGTGGCAAAGGTGCTGTAATTTTGGTTAGCAAAAGAAAAGAAGGTATATATTGTACACCATAACTCTGCAGTTCACGATCAAGTGCTAGGTTTCATAGACCAAATCTTAAATACTTCTCGAAAGTTCCATTCTTGAAACAGAATATAAGAAAATTGAAACAATATTTTCGTCCGAAATCTTATTTCTCTTATTTTATCACAATGGTCGTTTCTCTCTGTGTACGCAGGATTCAACAAAATTCGCATTCGAAGAAGAGAATTGCTGACTAAAATGTCAAAGTTTCTCTCTCTAGCAAAAAACGCCTACGTTTTAAGGACTGTCATATTAACTCTTTATTCGTGTGACACTCTGTCTCCTGTTTGGGTACTGTACAAAATGAACTAACCTTCTTGGAATTTTATCAATGTACTGTGTCAAAAAGGATGAGGCTTAATGATGCGTCGACAACGAAATCATTGGGAAAGGAACACACGCTCGGATTCGTTGACGATATGACAGGAAATAGATCGTACCCTTTCAAAAAAAAAAAACATCCTGGCATTATTTTGGAGCGGTTTAGGCAAATAACTTGATTTTGACCCGTCGTCCGGTCGATGCGACTCCTTTAGACTAAACAGCACCATTCCTCTGTCAATCCTATCTTGTAAGGAAGGATCCCATACCGCACAGAATTACCTCAGAAGAGGATCTAGAAGCGTGGTACAGACAGTCTCTTTTATACTTTTCTCGTTTTCTGCTAATAAGATATTGGTTCTCCCTCTCGACAACATCTTAAATTTCTTGATTCCATCTGGATTTGTCGGTAAATATAGTCCCTAGATATTCACCTGAACTGACAACCTTTAAATGTGTATGATTTATCGTATAAACTAAGTTTTCCGAACCTAACAAGTTTACCTCTCGTTCATCAGACTCAACTCCCACTTGTCGTACCGTGCAGGTATAGTCTGTAAATCATGTTGTCATTCGTATCGAACTTCTGATAAGTTTACTAAACGGAAACCACAGCAGTATCTGCAAACAATCTAAGACGCCTGCTTGGAGACGGCCAGTGTGGCCGAGCGGTTCTAGGCGCTTCAGTCTGGAACCATGCGACCGCTACGGCCACAGGTTCGAATCCTGCCTCGGACACGGATGTGTGTGATGTCATTAGGTTAGTTGCGTTTAAGTAGTTCTAAGTTCTAGGGGACTAACGATCTCAGAAGTTAAGTCCCATAGTGCTCAGAGCCTGCTCTGATCTGCTCCCAAATCGTTTATATAGATTAAGAACGACAGAGGACGTATCTCTCCAGAAATTACCTAAGTCTCGCTCGATATGAACTGTGCATCCTCATGTGATTGAACGAAGGCTATCCTACGAAATATTAAATATAACAAGAAGATATTTACAGAAAATATCTATGTTGTAATAACGTTGGACTTAAACCTACAGCTATTGCTTGAGAGTGTCACAATACCCGACAACGCAATCACAAATAAATAACCAAACACATCCATTCGTAGAGTGTTGTCACTCTTTATACATTTGGTGATTCTTAAAAATGGCAGTAGTGCCGGCAGTGGTGGGCAATGTTACACCTGCACTTAGTAGAGTGGCAGACAATAATTACTAGAAATTCTTGACAATTCCGTAACGAATAAAGAACCCCTTACTCAGATTATAGGAGGGGACAAGCGTCCTTGTTGCCCCTCCTCCCGGACGCCTATCGGTGCAAAGATTTGCATCTTAAATGAACGTTCGGAAACATAAAACTGTGCACTTCACGAAACGAAAAGGAAAAAAATACTATGAGCACAATATCAGCGAGTCGTATCTGGAATCAATCGACTCATACAAATAACTGGGTGTGGCTGTTTGTAGGAATACGAATAGGAACGATCACATTGGTTCAGCTGTAGATAAAGTAGGTGACAGGCTTCGGTTCATTGATGGAATACTAGGAAAACACAAAAAAGGAGATTGCATACAAAACGCTCGTCCGAGTCACTCTAGACTATTGCTCACGCGTGTAGACCCGTAACAAGTAGGACTAAAATGAGATACTGAACGCACGCAAAGAAGGGACATCACAAACTGTCACTGATTTCTTCGACGCATCGGAGAACGTCAAGGAGATGATGAAAATGCTGAGTTGAAAAACGGTAGGAGACAGATGCCAACTATACCGTGAACGCCTGGTTACAAAGTTTCGAGAACTAACCTCATGCGAGGAATTTGGAATGTACTTCAACCTACATATCGTTTCCATATGGATCAGAAAGAGAGTACCAGAATTATTATACCGTGCACAGAGTCATTAGGGCAATCATTCTACGAAAGCTCCACACGTGACTGTAGCTGGATGAAGCCCTAATAATTGGCACATTGAGGAGTACACTTTCACATGCACTTCACGCTGGTTTGCTGTGTTTATATTTATGCTTCGTATACCGAAGTCTGTACTAGATTAATTATAGTGAGCACAGAGCAACTGAAATTCTAATTCATCCCACACTCCATTAGAGAAAAGAAGACGAAGAAACCCTACTAACTCGTACGACTGGATTTGTATGTAGAAGTATAACTAGATCCACGCGTACTGCAACATTGTAATTAGATAGGGTTACTTAAATGTGTGATATTAATTTTTTGCTGTCAGCCCACTGACTGGTTTGATGCGACTGCCAAAAATTCCGCTCCAGTGACCACCTCTTCATCTCGCCTCAGAGTAGTACTTGCACTTTAGGTAATCAATTACTTGTTGGATATTTCCAGTATCAGTCTTCCCTGTAGGTTTATCCGTTGAATGTTCGCTTAAGTACCCCTGGTATCTTAACACATGTCCCATCATCATGTCTCTTCTTTGTGTCAGCGTTTTCAACACATATATTTATTCACTAATTCTGCGGAGAAACGCGTCACTTCGTATCGCATCAGCCCACCTAATTTTGACATGGTTCTCAAACTTTTCGGTTCTTTACTTTCAAGGTATTTTCCACCGTTCATGAATCACTTTCATACACTGAAGAGCCAGATAAACTGGTACACCTGCCTAATATAGTGTAGGGCCGTCGCGAGCACTCAGATGTGCCCCAACACGATGTGGCATGGACTTGATTAATATCTGAAGTAGTCCCGAAGGGAACTGACACCATGAATCCTGCAGGGCTGTCAAAAAATGTGTAAGAGTACGAGGGAGTGGAGACCTCTTCTGAAAAGCACGTTGCAAATCATTCTAGATATGTTCTGTAATACTTACGTGTGGAAAGTATGGCGAACAGCGGAAGTGTGTAAACCCAGAAGCGTATTCCTGGAGTCACTCTGTAGCAATTCTGGACGTATGGGGTGTCGCATTGTCCTGCTGGAATCGCACAAGTCCGTCGGAATGCACAATGGACTGGAATGGGTGCAGGTGATCAGACAGGCTGCTTACGTACGTGTCATCTGTTAGAGTCGTATCAAGACCACGTGCATCACACCATTACAGAACCTCCACCACCTTGGACGGTCCCGTGCCGATATGCAGGGTCCATGGATTCATGAGGTTGCCTCCATACCAGTACACGCCCATCCGGTAGATATAGTCTGAACCGAGACTCATATGACCAGGCAACATGTTTCCAGTCATCAACAGTCGAATGTCGGTGTTAACGGACCCAGGCGAGGCGTAATGCTTTGTGTCGTGTAGTCATGAAGCATATACGACTGGGCCTTCGGCTCCGAAAGCCCATACCTATGATGTTTCGTTGAACGGATCACACGCTGACATTTGTTGATGGCCGAGTGGTGAAAACTGCAGCAATTTGCGGAAGAGTAGCATATCTGTCACATTGAACCACTCACTTCAGTCTTCGTTGGTCCCATTCATGCAGGATCTTTTTCCAGCAGCAGCAATGTCGTAGATTTGATGTTTTACCGGGCTCCTGATTTTCACGGTACCCTCGTGAAATGGTCGTAACGGAAATTCACCAGGTTATCGCTACCTCGGAGAAGCTGTGCCGCATCTGTCGTGCGCCGTCTGTAACACTGATGACCCGCCGTTGTAGGAGCAGTAATCGATCTAGCAACTGCGCCAGACACTTGTTGTCTTATATAGGCGCTGCCGACCGCAGTTTCATATTCTTATCTGTCTATTTGTATACGCATGCCTACACCAATTTCTTTGGCGCTTCAGTGTACAAGACTGTGCTACAGACGTACATTCTCAGAAATATCTTCCTCAAATTAAGGCCGATTTTCGGCACTAGCAGACTTCTTTTAGCAAAGAATGCCATCTACACCTATGATAGTCTACTTTCTACGTCTTGCTTGCATCGTACATCATGTTTTGCTTTCAGGAATGCAGCCGTGTGACGTGGTTGACAACCGGATTGTTTCCACATGTGGACGCCCTGTCATTTTCAAGGTAAAATTGCAGCACGTAAGCGCTATGCAGGGAATTCATAACCCGGGTTTGCATAGGAATCCTTTAAAGATAACACACTCTGACACGCACACACACATGCAGACACACACACACACACACACACACACACACACACACACACACAGTATAAGTATTAGCGCCATCACGCAACTACAGAAGTTGTCGATAACAAAAATTAATAACCAATAGGTGAGGTAGCAATAACGGTGTCCCACTGTTTTTTGACAAGGGATATAGCAGGTTTCCACGCAGAATTTAAACAGAAACCTCCATGTCTATTTGTAAAGTTCCAAGCTAATTTAATATCAACCGTTTCCTTAATAACGCTATCCCAGTAGCTGGAAGTGCATGCCGGAATCTCCGTGTTGTTATATCCCACAGGAAGACCTGTAAGAAGACAGCGTTGTGTAATAGCGCATGTGCTCGGCTGTTGTAAGCGTGTCTGACGCTTACGCTGAGTTCACCGCCTCTCCACAGTCCTGATAGTCTAACCACAATAATGGCCTCCCTCAACTGCCAGAAATACCGTAGACTCCCGCCTTTCTCAGACCAAGATCATCCTTTACGAAACCTGACAGGGATCTAATCTTAGATGGTGGTCCAAAAACAAATTTATCATTATATTTCCGCAGAATACGAACAAGTTGAAATTGCTTCCTGTGTAAGGCGGAATGACCGCAAACTTTGGTGGCACCTCGGTATTATCATAATTCGGCCAACGGTTGGTCGATACCCAAACGCGCTTATGATCTGTCTTTCACTATAATGTCTGACGAAAGGTGGCCTTATGATGGGCAAACTCAGCTGACCAACTGTCGGGTCCGATGTGACGTGGGTACTGTGAACCAAGGTAAAATGTATGCCTTCACTCCGAACCGGATGGTGATAACTATCAGTCTATAAGTACAAGACATTGTGAGTTGGATTCCTATAAGCAGGACGTCCATCAAGGAAAGGAAGGCAGCTGTCTTTTTCCATCTCCAAGTTGAAACAGATATTCGGCGGGACTGAATTCAGGCGTTATAAAAAGTCGTTCAGGTGTTTGCTGCCATGAGGCCAAACACCGTGTACGCCTGGAGATACTCAGGTCTCATGTTTGGTTTTGCTTTCAAGGCACTAGAATTCTTTAAGGTCATCTAGTTCTTGACCACCAAAGTTGAAGTTAAGCTTGTCGTTAAGCTAATTTCTGCTACTCTCCATTATTTTTGTTTCTCTTCGGATCTCTGTCAATTCGTATTTCGTATTCATTGGACTGTTCATTCCTCGCAACAGATCCTGTAACTCTTCTTCACTTTCACCAAGAATAGCAACATCAGTGACGTATACCATTGATATCCTTTCAACCTGAATTATTATCCCAACACCTCAAATCACGTTTTACTTCAGTGATTGCTTCTTCAATATAGATAATGAACAGTTGGAATGCAAGACCACATCCGTCTTACACCCATTTTAATCCAATAACTCCGTTATTGGTCTCCCATTCTTATTGTTCTTATTTGATACTTGTACAAAGTATCACCCGTGTTCCTCTATACACTACACCCACTTAATGAGGATCTTAGCGAAAGTGTCATGTACTCGTTCATAATAGATTTTGGTAACCTGACCGCCGCCGCGTGCTGTACTTCAATTAAAAACACGCTTCATATTGTTGCTATCCACTCCTGAGTCGCAGCGATACCTCATGGGAGTTGTGGTTCAAATGGCTCTCAGCGCTATGGGACTCAACTGCTGAGGTCATTAGTCCCCTAGAACTTAGAACTAGTTAAACCTAACTAACCTAAGGACATCACAAACATCAATGCCCGAGGCAGGATTCGAACCTGCGACCGTAGCGGTCTTGCGGTTCCAGACTGCAGCGCCTTTAACCTCACGGCCACTTCGGCCGGCATGGGAATTGTGGATTGGTCACATTTTTATGGCCACAAAAGAATAAAAAATCTTTAACACAGAGATGTCCGCTTGATTCACGGCATTAGCAATGGATTAAAGTGTAACTTATCATCAATCAAAGTGACCTACATCCACTATCGTAAATGCAATTACAGGATGAATTCTTGCGTAATTTTATTCCTGATTTTATTTAAGTAGCTATATTATACACACGTTTCCCAAAATATCTTGAAAACGTATTTTATTTGTTTCCTTACTAATGTGATTTACAATATCATGCACAATACATGTTTTAAAACAATGGGAGTTTTTTCATAAAATGGAAGACATTACCTCTCGCATTGTGGTTACCGACTGAAAAGCTACCATTCCTTGTGACTCGGATATTACCATATCAAGGGTATAGAAACAAATGTTTCTAAATTGTGCATTTCCAACTTTGGGAAACACACTGCGCTATAGAATGCCTTCACCTGGATGTTAATGTCACTGGAAGAAGTTAGCGTAGTGTTGTCGTACGAGCGACCCGTTTCCAAAGTAACTTTTCCGTTTCTGTTTTGTAATTCTGGTTCCAGCACTCCGTAACACTACAAAAAGATTTCCGCTGCTTTGTGTGCTGCACTGTTTCGGCAGGCACTAGATGTGATTTTTCTTCTTTTGTTCAGACATGTCCATTTTGGAATACAATAGCGTGCTGGAAACTGCTGTTCGAAAAACGAAAAACGAACCGTGAATGTTTTATGCAGTTGCGTGAAATGTTCCGCCTTTCATAAAGAATCGTTACAGGATTTACTGGAGCAGTTATCACAAGGGCGGCTACCAGTACAATTTACCCTTTGCAGTACGTTTGTACGCTGGCGCTTAACTCTAATGTTCCCGATTGGGATTCAGGTATTGGAATAAATTTAAACATTCTGAAATCGGAAAAACCATGGAATTGTGGTAGCGCAATGTTTCTTATCTTCAGATTCTTCCTGAAAAGACAATTTGTCATGTGTAATGCTAAATCTGCTATTTGTTTCCTCCCACCTCCATCCCCCCCCCCAATGGTAATTAAATGAAATTAAATTTTGTTCCTTTTCCCTGAAATAGTTTCCAAGCGTCTCCATACAAAGGAAGTATGGTGGCGTTACACTGGTAACGTTAGTCCTCCCGTGAAAGAGGAACGTTAGACATAGCAGTTGTTCGAAAGAAGGAGGATGTGTCACAGCACCGGGTATTTTTCACTTTTTCTCCTACCATCTTCATTATGAATACCAATAAACACACACAAACACTACACAACAGAACACAACACTACACAACACATTATACACAACCATCATTATGTCTAATATCGAACATTTTATGTGTTGGGCACACGATGCCCGACTCAATTGGAAGGCTAGCAGTAGGCACACATAGAATGATTTCTAAGAGCTCCGCTAACTCTTTTGATTTTCTCCAAGAACTAAAGCAGTTGTAATACGTGGCATCAACAACAATCCTTTAGTAAGTACACTATATGTCATAAACTTACGATGAAAGGAAATGTTGGTTAACAAATATGACAAACTAAGCAGTATTCTCTGCCGTAGTTGTTTATTTTAGAAGTTAATGTTTACTGAATGTGACCAGTATATTGATAGAAACAATTTTAAACGTTCATAGTTTATAGTGAGATTAAAATTTTCAGTTCGTCGCGTCTTGCAGATCAAATTCTCCATTTACGTAAAATACCGTTGTCACGAGGATCACATCGTGCTGGATAATGAAGAAAAATATATTTTTGCCCTTACATTCACATTATGCAGTAATGTGTAACTGCAACTGCGACCTCTTTTACCGCAAATCTGGTATATATTTAAGTATGATGACGTAAATAGAGCCACCCACACCAATTCATCCTACACACAAAATAAGTTACCACATTATCAGTGACAGCTTTATTATCAACGTACAGCATTCCATTCATAACATATTTTATTCTCTGATAGGTAGCTTGTGAAAATGTGCAAAGTCCGAAACTAGCAACTCTGGAAATAAATAGCAGCTTTCTTACTGAACATAGAAAGTGTCTTTTCAGCAAGACACACATTTACAAAGACAGTAACTTAAAAGAATATTCATCTGTTAGAAGGGCAAATGTCCATGAGTTGTCTGCGATTTATCCATCCGGAACACAGTACTATCACTCTTCATTTGTATGGTTGATCTGAAATCTCTTACATTGAGCAGAAAGATAATGTTATTACATTTCAAAAACTCCACACTTGCGCCCTTTTAAAATATTTGGGAAAAATTACAAACATTTGACTTAAAAAATAATTGTTTTATTGGCTTCATAGTGCTTCCACATGGCTCCAAAAAATTTTTATGCTTGGAAAAGGAATTAAGAAGAAAGGCATCTATAATTAGTTCTCTAACTCGTTAATTTTTTCCACCAAAGTGTTCCTCAGAATGGTCACCTAAAATTCGCTGCAGTTGTCTCCCACATACCGAATGATTTTTTTAAAATCCTCCCTGTGTTTCTCCTTGATAGGCACTTCAGTAGAAGGATAGCATACATTTATAGGTAATTTAACACGCTGGTTTAGATCAAGGTTAAAGGTATTATTGATCAGACTCAAAGGGTACAGTACCGCCCGACATTGAAAATAGGTACCACATTCTTCATTATTCTTGTCAGAACAACATACTTTAGTAATAATAACTCAATTTCACTTAATACGCCGAAGCCCGATACCAGTGGAGGAAAGAAGGACTTTATTTATTTAATTGATCACATGTGCACTCCCACAAAATAAATCCCTATATCCAATTTGGTGAGATCTGCGAAATGAATGAATGTATGGTCGTCTGCTAACCGCAGATAGTGAATATGCAATATATGATCATCTTTGAGACGGTCCTTTGGTCACCTTTGGTGGAACCAAAGAGATGAAATTTACCTAAGCTTTGAGCGCCTGAAATGTGGCTGACCAATATGGTAGCAAGGTGCTCCCCCACTTAGGCAGAGGTGCGAGATGACCTGAAGAATGGCCATGTTTCAGCACTCTGGCGCTGGATCTTGTGTTGGTAAGACCTGTCTTAAATGTGCTCTGTAAAGACAAAAGAGTGGAGAGAATGGTATGCATGTGGAATACTTAAGAGTAGTTTGGAATAATAATTTCTCTATATCAGGAACTTTTGTGGGGAGAATTAAGTGTAGGTTGGTTGGTTGGTTGGTTGTTTTGGGGGAAGAGACCAAACTGCGAGGTCATCAGTCTCATCGCATTAGGGAAGGATGAGCAAGGAAGTCGGCCGTGCCCTTTCAAAGGAACCATCCCGGCATTTGCCTGGAGTGATTTAGGGAAATCACGGAAAACCTAAATCAGGATGGCTGGACGCAGGATTGAACCGTCGTCCTCCCGAAAGCGAGTCCAGTGTGCTAACCACTGCGCCACCTCGTTCGAAATTAAGTGTCAGGCAGGTAATATTAAGGGGATCGTAGTAATCTTCGGAAGTGACCGACGGTCACAGTGGAACCACGTGTTGCAATAAGTTGAAATACTTCCGAGTGCGTAAGTTAAGCTGAATTACTGGCGTGTGTACTATAAGTTGGAAATATTTAAGAAATGGCGTATGTAGGTCTTAAAATTAGAGACGAGTACTTCCACGTGGTGAGTACTGTGTGAGTCTCAATCTGTGTATGAGACAAAGGATAAAGAGAAGTACTCGTCCATGGTATCAGTTGAGGACTCGCGTGTGTGATGAATATGTTCTTCATATTACTTTGCGTGTTTTGTTTCCGTGTGACGCTGGATTCAAACTCTAATACTCTGAGAGAGAAGCAAGGTGAATCAGCTGTCTATCCAGCAACGCCACGTGGCTTGCATTGCACATGAAGACGTGCACATATACTCCAGAGTTCGTAGTAGGAAAGAAAAGTTACGAAGTGGGGCAGTGCCATGTAAAACTGGGATGAATACTAATTGAAGTGGGAAAGCTGAAAGTGAAGTGATTCTAACGTTGTGACTATTCTTTGTGATGTATGTTGCCAGTGCGATGTATTTCATGTAATTTAAGTATGTGTGGTTTGCATGGGAGAGTAGCAAGGTAGGTTCAGAGGCAGTGGGTCATGCATGTTCCTTTTTGTACCGCTCGGTCTGGAGGAAGTTTTCGTGATGATTGGTGTGAGAGTCGAAGTGTGAGATATAGCAAAAGATCCACCATCCTATCCAGAAAGTGAACTGAGCGTTAAATAATTACGAGACCATAAGATAGAGAATCACCAATGTAAAGCTATGCCCACTGGGCAGAGTTTCTCATGTGTAATTGTTGTATAAAATGTAATGGTGTGTTTAATCTTTGAATCATAATATAATTTATCGGAATAAAAAGGATAGTGAAAAGAACAAGATTGGTGGCCTTGTTCTTCGAGTAGTGTGTAGTCATGATACCCAGAATTTATAATGCGTGTGCCATTCATATTCAGTGCGATGGCCACGTGTTGGTCAAAGCCGTTGGGTAAGAAAGAAAATGTGGTATTGCCCGAGCGTAGTGAACAATCCGAGTTGTGTAAATTTTTAATAGTCAGATGTACGTTATCCGTTTCCGTTGCGTAATATTCAAACAGGAGAATAATTTGTAGCTTAATTGTGGGTACTAGAGCTCATAATGAGTCATTGAGAAATATGAATAAATCCACTCGCTTGGCAGACCACTCATCTTGCATGCCTGACTGCTTGATGCCACAGTATGAGCAAGGCATGTGGGTGCCTCTTAAGACCATAGATGACTGGCAGTCCCACAACACAGCCAGGTTTGTAGAAATTGTGAATTAAGTGTTGAAGTAAACTTCTGCTAAAGTGAATTCTCACATTACTCTATATAAATGAAGTTTCTGGGAGACAGCTGCACTCTTGTAGAATTGATTTAACTTAAGGCACAAAAGCACTAAAAATTATGGAATTACCCGTATTTTCCACCAATTATTATGGCATCTACGTTCTTTTCAGAGTAAATCCTATTAAGATGTTCGTCTCAATCTTGCTTGCTTTATTATACTTCTCTGACACCTTTGGGGATTTGATTCTCTTTTTCCTTCAAGGACGCCTTCATCTTCATCTGAGTAAATCGTAGTGTTCCATTTGCTTTTAAACAGGAGAATTTATAAAGGTTAATGCAGATCTTACAGTGCATTATTCTGCTATGAACTAACAGGTGCCAAGTATTGTAAACTACAGAGTATTGTTGTGCTCTCCATTAACAGGCGCCAAAATACATTGGCAACTCAATAACGAGGCAACAAAAAGTATTTTGGTAAAATGGCAGATGTCCACTACATTTGAACTTTTACAGAATACGAAGAAAATAATCAAAGAAAAGGTGAGAATTATAAAAAATGTTACGTCTGTCGTTCTAACATACGGCAAATCATTAAAGCTGACAACCATGTTGTTTCAAATTATGCAGTTACGACCACATTCTACTCCTCTGGAAACGAACAGAGGTGCGAGGAGTTGTTGCCAGAAATCTCCAAGTCATGCATAGTGTACAGAAATTTGGACTTGGCGTGACACCACTGCACGAGTCAGTTGAAGGATAGGGAAGAGAAAGTGGGTGTAAATCAGCGAGCTCTTGCAGTGAGCTGTGGTGGTGTTCTTCGTTACAACGTGGGCCAGAGACAAGATTTGAAATAATTCACCATGTGGTGAGTGTACGCCAAGAATTTGGCTTTACTCTCAGAACTGTTTCACTTGCATTGGGACTTCCCGAAACGTATGCATTGCTGCGTGAGGTAGAGAAGTTGGTCGACCACGGCCAACTAAAGCAGCAGATGACCACTGTATTCTGTAAAAGCAAGAAGGGACCCACGTCAAACAGCGCGCGCAATTGCAACGACATTTAACAGGACTACTAGACATGGAATCTGACGCTCCACAGCGGCAAAGCCCGACGACCGGTACGTTGATTTCTGTTGACAACCGCACATTAGTGACACCGTTTGCGATGGTGTCAAGAGCCTAGGGACTGGACCGCCGAGTGGTGTGATCAGGTGTTGTTCTCTGATGAGAGCGGATTTATTCTGAGTAGTGACTCTGCACGTGTCCTCATTTGCCAAGAGGTGGGAAGCACGAGGTGCACCCAGGAACATTGTCCTGCATGATCCTTTCGGTAGTCCTGGTGTTATTGTGTTGGGAAACGTAATATTGCCTGGGCGTACTAACCTCCAAATCCTTGAACACGGCCCACTCACTGGTCATTGTGGTTGTGACAATGTACTCTTTTCAGGAAGGCATTCGGCTCTGACTTAATTGTTATTGATAAAAATGCGCGACCGCATACACCAGCCATATGTGGAGGAACTCCAGGAACGAGAGGATTCTCGGAAAATGGAAAGGTCTTCCCGTTCCACCGACTTAAATCCCATCGAAGACGTGTTCTTTGCGGAAAGTAAAAGTATTGAAACACATCCCCATGAACCCGAAAATTCAGCGCTTGTCTACCGCTCAGGTATGTCTATGGAACGTCCTAAGAAAAGAACTCTTTGCCAACCTAGTGGCCAGCACGGGAAAACACTGCGAAGCATGCATTCCTATCCGTGGTGGTTACTTTAACACGACAGCCCATTGCAAAGGGGACAGACACTTTATTAATTCACAGACAGGCGACCGCAAAAGCACAGGCGGCGGCTGAAATCGGGTCTTATTCTTGTTGACAGCTGAAATTAACTTGAAGGGAGCACATGGAAGGCCAGTTTCACACTATGCTCCACAGACTGAGTTATCTCTGGGCTTCCACCGACCTCAAACGTTGCCCTCATGACCGGGGAAACCCTTCCATTGGGAGCAAAACTGCTGCTCTTTTCTCATGGCCGTTTATTGCGTCCAGTGCAAAATTGAAGCTCACTCAAAATTTAGTAAATATTGAACCATATATGTCACTGAAGATCGAGTAGGCTCAAGTGAAGCGGAAAAGATGGGCGATTGCGAGTGTGAAGACACGCCTTAGATATCCGTATTAGTTTATAAGTACTGTAAATTAAATGTTACAAATAATTCCTCGACTTTTTTGAAGAATTTCGTGGTGCCTTCGCCTGTCATTCTCTTTGTTAAATGTACGATTTTACAATATCGGCCTTAGTCTATATACAAGTATCTAAAACGGAATGCGGCGGCGCGGTTCCTTCCGTCCCTTTGCTACGAACCTGCACCTACCTGTGAACATTGTCTCAGCAGATCATCAGTAGAGAAACCGAGCGAAACCTACTGTACTTCGACGTGAACCAGGCTGCAATTAAAGTCACTAATCTACGTTTCGGGAGAAAGTTTTCACACGAAATGAAATGTTGGAAATTTTGTCCTTAATTAATATATTCTGAAACTTAGGTGAACAAGTATCACTGCCAAGCCCATGCTAGTCTTAACACAGTCATTCGCCATCCCTTTCACTCACGTTAGCAAGTTAATGGTGTAGTAAATGATGACTAACCGGAAATCTCAGCTGCCGACAGGTGTTGTTGATATACCTCGATGTGGACAGCTGAAAATGTCTGCCCCAACCGGGACTCGAACCCGGGATCTCCTGCTTACATGGCAGACGCTCTATCCATCTGAGCCACCGAGGAAACAGATGAGTAGCGCGACTGCAGGGACTTTTCCCTACATATGCATTGTACCTTATAGACATTTGTTTGTCATCATTTATTCCAGGGAAAAGCTGCACGGTCATCAACAGTAACTGTTCTTTGGAGAACAAGTTACTGTCTTCGTATATATAGATAAAGGCTATCCAGCCATTGACCTTCGTCTGTGCGAATGCGCACAGGTTGCCCAAGCTCTTACGGGAATCGCCAAGGCGTGCGCGAGTAATGAGTGGGTGGGCACATGTCTATAAGGTACAATACATATGTAGAATTGTGGACAGTTGGGAAAGTCAGTCTCACGGGAAGCGTGCAAGGGATAAGTCCCTGCAGTCGCAATATTCATCTGTGTCCTCGGTGGCTCAGATGGATGCCGGCACGGTAGCTCAGCGTGTTCGGTCAGAGAGCCGGTTGGCCTTTGTAATAAAAAAAAAAAAAAAAACTGAGTGGAATGATCAACCACTGAACTTGAACAGGATGTCTTGCGACGTCCGCAACGACCAAACACAACGATCAACAACGAACAAAATGCAAAAAGAAAAAAAAAATGGTAGGTCGTCTGCCATGTATGCAGGAGATCCCGGGTTCGAGTCCCGGTCGGGGCACACATTTTCAGCTGTCCACATCGAGATATATCAACAACACCTGTCGGCAGCTGAGGTTTTTAGTTAGTCATCATTTATTCCTGGGGAAAACTGCAGTGTCATCAATAGTAACTTTTCTTTTGAGAACAAGTCACTGTCTTCGTATTAATGGTGTTGCATCTCCAGAAAACGTAATAGCTACAAAAAATACGGATTGTTTATGATTGAGAATGCTCGCCAAATGTTAAGTCTGTCGATACCTAATACAGTCACAGTTTTTAGCGACCAACCTGCTCAATACGCCACGCGGAATTAATGTCTTTTCTCGTTACAAAATCCACTTAAAAATTCCCAAATTTCTACACACCTATCGGAATAATTTTGCCGTCACTTTACAACACTTTTGATGTATGAAACATTGCTAGATCCGGCAACTTATTATTTCCATCGGAACTACTACTACACACGCCGGAACTGTCTCATGGCTAGGCTCCGATTCCTCTCTAGAATACTCTCAGTCTTCTCTACCAGAAGAGAAAGGTGCAAGAGTAATATTGCTTTACCATTGGTTAGTTTACAGCCAATAGCAAAACAACGTTCTCCCATCCCAAAACAGTGAACCCAACGACTGCACTTTTTGCCGACGTAATTATCTAATATGCTAAAGTTTTGTTTACGCATAAAGTCATTTACTATTGTTATTTATACTTGAATTAACGTTCCCGTTACCATAAAGTTACATTACAAATCTATTACACAAAATCCCCTTTGTCCACATCCATACTTCTTCGGAATGTTCCCACAATAAATCATACTACATAACACGTTAAACTATTATCTTCATATTAACCTTAAATCACACTCACGCATCATTCATATTGCTTAAACACATTTATAACATTTTACATACACAAGAAGACATAATAACACTTTATGAAAATGCTAGGACAGTTTATGAAAAACATTCTATTACCTCAGTGCACTCTAGTGGGCACAATCGAAACTAAATCACAGTCCCCTATCCAATACTGTCATCTGTCGGCTGATACATAAACTATGTGCGCGCCCAGTCTCGCGTCACCATCTGTCACTGTCCAGCTCTGATACACATCTCCCACTTAACCGCCTCCAAGGCGAGATCGGTATACGGCGCTACGCCTCAGGAAGCATTGTACATACATTGGCTACATTAGTGCCAAATGTGATTCTGATTCAGGAACAAGTCATATCTGTAGACATACGAGGCACATTGTAACTTCCTTTATGGATGATTTTTAGTAGTAAATTATGCCATGTATGTCACTGCTCTTATAACTCCATGTTATGCTCATAAAATAGATTCGAGATATTTTACACTATATTAGGGGCACGTTACTATTGAGCAGTTGTTGCAAAGCTCTTACATATAAGGTCAGTGTTTTAACGTACTTAACACTGGGAAGATTATAATCATTTTACAGGTAATTTATTAATTAACCTGAAAATGCTTTATTTCTCAGTTATACACTACTGGCCATTAAAATTGCTACACCACGAATATGACGTGCTGCAGACGCGAAATTTAACCGACAGGAAGAAGATGCTGTAATATGCAAATCATTAGATTTTCGGAGCATTCACACAAGGTTGGCGCGGGTGGCGACACCTGCAACGTGCTGACACGAGAAAAGTTTCCAACCGATCTCTCATACACAAACAGCAGTTGATCGGCGTTGCCTGGTGAAACGTTGTTGTGATTCCTCGTGTAAGGAGGAGAAATGCGTACCATCACGTTTCCGACGTTTGATAAAGGCCGGATTGTATCCTATCGTGATTGCAGTTTATCTTATTGCGACATTGCTGCTCGCATTGGTCGAGATCCAATGACTGTTAGCAGAATATGGAATCGGTGGGTTCAGGAGGGTAATACGGAACACCGTGCTGGATCCCAACGGCCTCGTATCACTAGCAGTCGACATGACAGGCATCTTATCCGCAATACTGTGACGGATCGTGCAGCCACGTCTCGATTCATGAGTCAACAGATGGGGACGTTTACAAGACAGCAACCATCTGCACGAACAGTTCGACAACGTTTGCAGCAGCATGGACCATCACCTCGGAGACCATGGCTGCGGTTACACTTGACGGTGCATCACAGACAGGAGCGCCTGCGATGCTGTACTCATCGACGAACGTGGGTGCACGAATGGCAGAACGTCATTTTTTCGGATGACTCTAGGTTCTGTTTACAGCATCATGATGGGCACATCCGTGTTTGGCGACATCGCGGTGAACGCACATTGGAAGCGTGTATTCGTCATCGCCATACTGGCGTATCACCCGGCGTGATGGTACGGGGTGCCATTGGTTACACGTCGCAGTCACCTCTTGTTCGCATTGACGGCACTTTGAACAGAGGACGTTAAATTTCAGGTGTGTTACGACCCGTGGCTCTACCCTTCATTCGATCCCTACGAAACCCTACATTCAGAAGGATAATGCACGACCGCATGTTGCAGATTCCGTGCGGGCCTTTCTGGATACAGAAAATGTTCGATTGTTGCCCTGGCTAGCACATTCTCCAGGTCTCTCACCAATTGGAAACGTCTGGTCAATGGTGGCCGAGCAATTGGCTCGTCACAATACGCCAGTCACTACTCTTGATGAACTGTGGTATCGTGTTGAAGCTGCATGGGCAGCTGTACCTGTACACGCCATCCAAGCTCTGTTTGACTCAATGCCCAGGCATATCAAGGCCGTTATTACGGCCAGAGGTGGTTGTTCTGGGTACTGATTTCTCAGAATCTATGCACTCAAATTACGTGAAAATGTAATCACACATCAGTTCTAGTATAATGTATTTGTCCAAGGAATACCCGTTTATCATCTGCATTTCTTCTTGGTGTAGTAATTTTAATGGCCAGTAGTGTATTTAATTATTGTAGATTATTGGTATGAATATAACTACACGCAATATCTTTAAAATAACTTCAAAATATTCGTTATTTTGTTGTTGGAGCACGTCATTTTTGAACAGTTGGTAAAGGTCTTATATAAGAATTCTATCCCTGTACTCTAATCAAACAGTGTCGAAAACTATGAGTGTCGACTTAAGACTGCGTTATGGTTGCGTGACGATTCACATTACAGTCATATTTATTAATGAGTATTGAGAAAATTTTACGTTTTATGGTTCGGTAATGCTTCGTTGTAGAACTGGTAAAAAGTTGCCGAGGTATTTCCTATTTCGCAGGTATATTTGCTTATTTAAAACTCTGTCTGACTGATATTTTAGACGGAGGTAAATTTCAGTTTCTTCCATTACGTCCATGATTTTTCCCTTCTGTAACTTATGTAATATTTGAAGTGATCGATCTATATTAGATATTATTTGGTTGGTGTCTTTTAAGTGTGCAGCAAAAGTTAATGGGTTACTGTTGCTTATTGTCGTTTGTTCTATAAATCGTGTACTAACTTTTGTCCCGGTTTATCCATTGCAACAAACGAGGTGTCTGCGCATACATCTGATAGGAATGTATCGGACTGTGGTTGTAGACTTACTGAAATTATTTACATATTTGAATGAAAGGCCGAAAAATGGATTTCGCATGCTTAAACTCACCTTTCTTAGTAAATAAGTATAGAAACAATAAAGTAGCGGCAGTACTGTAAACTATAGATATACAGGAAATTATTTAATGCATAATTTATATTGTTTGTTAATATTTACACTTATATATGCAAAAGTGGAGGAAAACCATAGAAATTATTATTTGTAAATAAACTATGGCAGGTAAAAGAAAACTGATAACAGTTGAATATTTATCGGAAAATTTCTGTGTGATTTGGTGTATCATATGTGTGAAAAAGGTTAAAAATAACAATTTCTGTAATTTCACGTTCAGTAGTTTAACTGACTTTAGTGGAGCGTTAACATCGGTCATTTGGAGGGGTGGCAAAGTTTTGACGCCATTGGAGGCGGTCAGGTTGTAAGACAATCTGACCGCCCACGCTAGGAGGTGAAATAGCAGATAGTTCGCGTGTGTGAATCATTCCGAGTTTCTACTTCCGGTCGTAGATATTTTTCGGCATCTAATGAACTGGTTACTTTTCGTGTTGCGTGTGACAGAAGCTGCATGTATAAGGTGATTTTTGCTTATGAAATTGTACCTGCATTTATATTAAATATTTTAGTGGAAAATTGGGTACATAGCGACAAATGTGAGTTAGTGCCCCATTGACGAAACGTAGCCAAACTTGTAAGTCCAACCACATTTGAGTGAGCCCACTGAAGTAATTGACCTGTGTAATATGTGAGTAAATCTTTCCGTGCAATAGCACGTGAGGGCTTGCAGTTGATACAGAACTTGTGAACAGATTAGAAAATTAGTTTTCAGGTAGTTGATGAGGAAGATGGTATTCTATTTCGTCATCCATACCACATGCACATTCCCACACAACCCGAACGGACGCATTACACACCGCCTTTTGTTGTGTCCATTGTATCTTTATAAATTACGGTAACTCCAGCGTAATTATTATCATTGAATAAATATGTCATCACTGTGCGACTGCGTTTTCGTCTCATTTACCTTCTGCACTGCACTTCAGCAGTTTTTTCTATGTGTGATTCAAATATCACCGACCATTGTTACTGGGCTGTAACACACCAAGCCAAAGGTACTTTCGTCCTTAGTTTTGCACACCATTGTTTGTGATCACAAGGTGTATGATGATTCACAGTCGCGAACTATGAGTCTGCGGAACCCGTTAAATTAAAGCTGTACGTCGATGACCTTTTTGTGCTTTAATTGTTTGCATAATAAGCGATTTGTAATAAAACGTTCATCAGATTTTATGAGAACCACCGTCAGAAAAACCAAAGATTCTTGTACGGAAATACTAATTTCGAATACCGTCGCGGAGATTCTTCTGAGGCACGGGAATAACGTAAAAGCAATAATGTAAATGTGAAAATTCCACGTACATCTTATCTCCTGGTCTGCGAACGCTGCAGTGGCTCACCGTACATAGCGTTACCGGTGCCTGCGAGCGAAGGCTGAAGTGGCAGAATATTCTAAGCCATCTGGTCTACACTGAAAGTTGCTCACCTTAAGAGGCCAGAATCGAAATTCTCCTCTCGATTGAAGTGCATGATTCTGAGCATCTACGGGACTGATTCTTCCAAGTGCTGATCAGTCACGTCCATTCTAATATTGCAGCAATATTTCTCGCCGGCCAGGGTGGTCGAGCGGTTCTAGGCGCTACAGTCTGCAACCGCGTAACCGCTACGGTCGCAGGTTCGAATCCTGCCTCCTGCATGGATGTGTGTGATGTCCTTAGGTTAGTTAGGTTTAAGTAGTTCTAAGTTCTAGGGGACTGATGACCTCAGAAGTTAAGTCCCATGGCGCTCAGAGCCAATATTCCTTCAATACTCGGGTTTGTACTGCTAGAGATGAGAAACGAGTAACTCCTGAATCCCACCGATTGCCATGCCTCATGTTAGTCAACCATGCGTTCTTCAAATACAAGCAGCGCTTTCTTTTCTCCAACTGTATACTTTACCGATGTTATCTAATGGTAGGTGCAGCTACTATTTCTTATCACAGCCACGACAAGGCAGTTAACTTGGCACCAACCTGTCGGCTGTGAGTCTCGTGTTCTTTCACACAAAAGCGCCGGATAGCCCTCCCTCCCTCTCATCCCACTGCAGACATTTTTATCTTTGTACTGTTTCGGGCCTAATATTTTACAGAATACTGATTCAACGTAGCTGGCAGGACGCCTCATACATTGACTCACCGTGCTTTTTTTCTTTTTCGCTGAAAGGTCTCCACAAACATTCAAAAAGTGCCTTTGAATATCTGTGATGCTCTGGTTTTGTACCAAAAGAAACTCAGTGATAGCTCTCTGCTTGGAACGCATGTCAGATACAGACCCATTTCGATGGCTACGTATAGCGCCTTATAGCGCCGCTACCTATTCATGAAATTATAGGGGCTGAAGCAGAAATTTCTGAAAATGTCCCACAACAAATTCCCAAATTATTCAACCGAAATTGGCCGAGAAAAATAAATGGCATTACTTCTTGAACGCGCCTAGTATATTGTAAATGTATAGAGGGGTCGATTGTCAATCTTATATTAATAAATATCTTATTTCTGTTTTGGTATCTCACGCTGTTCGAATCGCACCTCCTCAGTCAATGATCCATTTAATAAGATGCTGGAAAGTACTGACATACCGAAGTACTAACATACTCTCGAAATCAAGAGAGAGAATAAGTGATTACGAATCAGCATAGAACACTCATAAACCTCGAGCTGTCTCAATGTTAGCCTTCAGTTCCCACACACGCCTGTCGTGAAGTAAATCTTTTTCATCCTAGTTATGCACTGCATGATCAGAAATCAAAACGACTTGGACTACTGGGCTAGTTCAATTCTTTGAACCCTTATAAATGTTCATGGAAGTGGTTGGTTGGTTCGGGGGGAGGGACCAGACAGCGAGGTCATCGGTCCCATTGGATGGGAGAGGGATGGGGAAGGAAGTCATCGTGTCCTTTCAAACAAACCATTCCAGCATTTGCCTGAAGCGATTCAGGGAAATCACGGAAAACCTAAATCAGGATGGCCGGATGGGTGTTAGAACCGTCGCCCTCCCGAGTCCAGTGTGCTAACCACTGCGCCACCTCGCTCGATTTTCGAGCTTGCTGGACTACAAATGTGACAGAGGTGGTCACGAATATTATCTTACCCCATCCAAGAGGTCACGATATTGCACCCAAATAAACTCGATTCAGCAGCAGATTTCGAAGAAGGAGTTCTAATAGAAAGAAAAAACAAAACTATTTTTTAAACCACCCCCTCTTTCACATTTCATATCTAATTCAATGTTTAAACTACACACATTTGCATCTACATGTAAATATACATGATTACTTTGTAATTCACAATGAATTGCCTGGCAGAGGGGTCATCGAAGCAGATTTTAGCTATATCCTTACTTTTCGGCTCTCGAACAGCACGCGGGAGTAGCGAATATTTAAATCTTTCTTTATGAACTCTGATTTCTCTTATTTTATAACAATGATCGTTTCTCCCTATGTAGGTGGGACCTAACAAAATATTATCACACTATCAGGAGAGGGGTGGTCACAGAAATTTCAAGATATCCTGTAGCAGCGATAAGCACCTTTGTTTATGTAATGAGTGCCACTCCAATTCAAGTATCGTATCCGATGCGCTCTCTCCATTATTTAGCGATAATGCTAAACGAGCTGCCTTTCTTTGAACGTTTTCCATAGCCCCCGTCAAACATACCTGATGTGGATCCCACACCGCACAGCAATTCGCCATAAGACGGCTGATAAGCGTAGAGTAAGCAGTCTTTTTAGTAGACCTGTTACGTTTTTTAAATGTTCTGGCAGTAAATCACAGTCTTTGCTTTGCTTTCCCCGTAACATTATCTATCTGATCCTTTCCAGTTTAAGATGTTCGTATTTCGTAATTATGACAGATTGCGATGACAGGCGAAGTTTTCCCGGCACTCGTTAAATCCAAATCTCTCCATTAGATGGCCACAGGATATTCCGTGGTTTATCGCTCCAGATCACTCTTTTCCAGTACTCCGCTTTCCAGTGGCATCGCTCTTTAGACCATCTCTAGGATTGCTGGCACTAACTATAGAACTGTGTGGCTTATGACTAGTTGCTCTACTGTGGTACTCCAATACTTTTTAGTCCGTAAGCGCAGCCATTGTTCATGCTGGACAGTCCTTAGCACTTTGCAACTCACGAGTGATTCCTTCCACTTACTTCATGCGAATTTTGAACACCACAATCCGTAATGGCCGACATTCCCTGTCCATCAGCACATTAATTTACGCATAGTCTTGCTTTAGCTGTGGTTGTTCCTTAATGAAACCAGCAACAGGCGACTTGGTGAACCTTATAACAGTTTAAATATCGCTCATGAGTTTGTTACTCAGCTGACATCCCATTACTAGTCACATTTACAAGTCACTGAGCTCTAGAGACGAAATTATTTTTTTGCTATTGCATCTCTAATGAAAAAAAACACTCTCCACCTTCTTTTATACTGACAGGTCCCCCTCTCTTGACCACTAGTAGTCCATTCAGCCCTGTACGGGGGTGTCCAGATGCTTTTGAACAAATAGTGTATATTACACAACAAGGGGGGCGGGGGGAGGGGCAGGTTTTGCAGAAGTAAGACGCAGGTACTGGCCGTTGTGGCCTAGCGGTTCTAGGCACTTCAGTCCGGAACCGCGCTGCTGCTGCTGTCGCAGGTACGAATCCCGCCTCGGGCATGGATGTGTGTGATGTCCTTAGGTTAGTTACGCTTAAGTAGTTCTAAGTCTAGGCGACTGATGACCTCAGATGTTAAGTCCCATAGTGCCTAGAGCCATTTGAACCATTTGAAGTCTTAGGTGGATCCCTCTGACAAACTTCAGATCTGAACTAACGTACTAGTTCGCTTGTTTCATTACGATTTCTACATGTTTCTCTTAGTACAGCTAGAAAGGGTCTCTCCTTTACCCAAGAGAGAGGACTTGCTGTAACTAAAGTGTAGAGGCCTGGGCTACAGGTGACTCGACCTCTCCTGGAGAAGGAAGATTCGTTCTTGTGATTGGCAGAATGGTGCTCATCCGTCCACCGAGGGCGTGGTTGCAGCGGGGCGAAGGTCAGGAACCGAGAGGTTGTCTTGCAGCGACCAGAGTCGGCCCTTGGGCCTAGCGTACGTCCAGCGTGCTGAATTCAGCAGTTAGACCTCGCTGGTACTGTCAGCTCGCAGCATGAGCAGACTGTAGCGACAACGTTTTCCATCAACACAACAGTTGCCAAGAACTGCCTACTCACGAATTCAACCAAGGGGACATGCGACTGCGGCGGCCTCCACGACCGACGCCTGTACTTTGTTGACGTCGACGAACGTCTCCAAGAGGGATGTGCCAAAGTTCAGAGTCTGTGGACCCCACTGTAGCAGTAGTGTAAAGTGTGTCCGCAGAGGACGTATTAGCAGTAGTAAAGTTTGCCCACATAAAGCAACTAGGCTAACTTTGGTATGAACCATGGAACCGAAGGTTTGTGTCTCACAGTTAGTGGAAGTCACATACCATGTGGCCAACCAGCTTGTAACCTCCCCCTCACTTATCGACCTTACTGACAGTGAAAAATTAAACCGCGTGTACCTAATGGAAATTTGGGAAAAGCAATCGTCACCGAAGTTAATCTGTCGGTAAAGAGGGATGAAAGGGTTACATCTAAATGAAAGGAAAAGTACAAATGAAATTGGTGGAAATTAAATTGAAAGGGGTTAAAGTTAATAAAGAAAGTAAATTTGCGGTCGTTACGTTAACAATTAATTGGCGTTAATTAGATATTTGAGATTTGGGGAAAATTACCGTCGCCACTCCGATGGACAACTACTATAATAACTGATAATCAAAGATTAATGCACATATATTTAGCACTAAAGGCGTGCCAACTGAAGGTTGACACGTGTTGTGTGAAAACTGAATGTTTCTCAGAAGTAATAAATTTCGCTACACGCTGACTTAATTCAGCAAAAGAATTAATAAAACCGGAAAATTGAAAGTTAATTTAGTGATTGAAATTAATAGTGAACTTTGTTTCTGAAGCACTACGAAATTCAATAAAATAAGATTAGTCTTGGGCTACCTCAACAATCATTTCAAAAGCTACTTGAATCTATGCAATTTAGAAATAAGAGATTTAACTTTGAACTTAAATTAAATGATTCTGAACAATTAACAACAGCAAAATTTAGTACGTACCAAGCTGAGCTGCAGTCACAGGTAAGCTAAAATATGGTAACAAAACTCGCACTTTTCATTTGTGCTTGTGTAATCTAAATATTGTAGCCAGCTATGAATACCTTAACTGAACTTAGAAATTAAAGCAGTGAAATCGACTGATAATACTTTAATGCTGGCGTTTGAATTTCAACGTCATTCGAGTTCATTTCGGAAAAGGAAGGGACCCTGATTCGTAACGCAATTGGGACAATGAGCAACAAAGGTTCATGCTAAGTTGCTGTATTTTGCTAATGGAATAGTTTGAAAAGCTGAGGTCTGCCATACTGTTCTAAAACTTTACGTGCTTTCAGTCTTCCTTGTTGGTTGATTGAAGGTTTGAAGTCGTCGGTCGAGGAGGTGGCGACAGTCACTCATTGTCGGCCGTCGCTGTTGCAGAAGCTGGATGTTGGCGCGCCTACTTCTCGACACGGTCACCAGGCGAAACGGGCTATCGATGTGCGCCAGCTAATGCTTCCCGTCCGCGATACCGTGTCAGACACTATCATAGCAAGTCGAGCGCCATTACATGCTGCCAAACCCCGAAAGCGTGGCAACTCGCGGGAGCGTCACACAACACACCTGCTCCACCGCCCTACTCCAGCCAGACTCTCTCTGCCCGCGCTCCATGCGGCAGAGTTAAGACTACCAAAGATCCTAAACACTTTGGTTCTCCACACGAGCTATCGATGTAATCGTTCGATAGCATAGTTTTCCGTAGGCCAGACCCAGCGTAAAAATACAAATAATATTTACAAAACCAACCAATTATACATCGACATAAATGCATATATATATATATATATAACCAATTAGAATATATAAAGACACAGAAATGTCATATCTTCAGGTAACAAAATAAGGAAAAAATTTACAGTACAATAGATGGAAATAGGAGGATATGCATTTCCGGCGGTAGAAGCTGAAAGGCACCATGTCCATCCCCAGCAGATCCGTACTGAGGAGCAGCAGCACAAACATAGTTTACAGTACGCAGCGTCTAGCATCGTCAGTTAGATGAGCCATTTCAGGGTGATGACTGACGTAATTATTTTCTCGCAGCTGCCTGCAGGCAGTCGATGATACTGTGTGGTTTGTCAAACAGTATTTACATGGACTTAGTCTATCAATGTTTCGAGAGGGCTTCGTTTTCCATCATGTGAACAACAACCGATCCATGGAGCAAAGCTGTGTGGCAGTCACGTCACCAATGTAACAGTGGCTTCTATCTTTTCGCTATGAATGATATTGCGGCCATGACTCCCCGGGCGATGCTTGAGTGTGTGGCAACTACCCCGATGTTCGGGTGGCACTTCTTGCGGCATCATCGTAGTCTGCTTGGGTAAGACCGCTCCGCTAGCCTGCTGACCCGACTCCATGGCAATTTATGCACTAGACCGTGGGTGGCGTCTTTTAAGTAACCTTTATCAAGTAGATCGGGATGGAGCGCAATCAGAAGGAATTTCCGTAAAATAGTTTGTTTCTGGGGTCAGTTTACGTGTTTAATTGGCACATATCAATTCCATGTGGTCACTTTACTGTGAGCGTTTGCAAAGGAAATGCTAGAGAATCAAGGCGCATAAGTTTTCATCAGTCTTACTGCTGTCGAAAATTGGTCTTAGGGTCTACAACTCTGTGGGGATGTCACTTACATCGCCTTTAGTGAACATCTCTCCATCTTGCATTGTGTAAGTTGTACTGTTTTAAGACAGAGATGCATCTTGCGACGATTTGGGTTGTATGAGGACGAGTGTGTGGTGAGGATGACGAGATCAAATAACAAAATACCATCTCTGTCATCAACTCGTCGAGAATCTAAGTTCTGAACTATTCAGATGTTCGCTATTAGCTCAGAGCCACCACGTGCTACTGAACGAAAAGATTTAGCCACTCACAACGCAGCTCAAACACTTCAATGGTGCACCGTAAATGTGGTTGGACTTACAACTTTGGCTACATTTAGTCTACTAGACCGGCAACTCACATTCGTCGCAATGTACCCAATATTCCACAAAAGTGTTTAACAAAAATGTAAGTAGGGCTTCCTACGCAATATTCACGTACGCACTCATATATTTTTAAGTTTATTGAAGATAAGAACATAGAAAACAGAAAGTTACAGCTCACAGTAAATTAATTTCAGAGTCTGACCGAGGTTCTTGAGATCTTGCAGGTGGTTGGAAACACCACAATTAATTGGGTGACTTATCTTTAGAAAACCATTAAAGTTCCACAGTATCTCAAAGTATAAATTCCACGAATTTTATCACACGCAATCCGAAAACAACGAGTCCATTAGTTGCCGAAAAATTTCTAAACCCGAAAGTAGGACTCTCAATAATTTACACATGCCAACTAGCAGCCATTTCACCGCTCATCAGATAAAGCATTTTCGAAACACAGGCTAACACAGGCTGACTACCTCCAACGGCGTCCTAACATAAACACCCCACAATGCCGCTGTTCACCAGGAAAATCGGTCAAGCGCCAGAGAAGTTAGTTAAGCTACTGAACATGAAAAAATGCTGAACATCATAATTTTAACCTTTGAACGTATATGATACATCAGATCACACAGTAATTTTCCGAGACATGTTTTGCTGTTATCAGTTTTCTTCTGGCTGCCATAGTTTATTTACAAACATCAATTTCTACGATTAAAAAAAAAATGTGTTAAGATCTTATGGAACCAAAGGGCCTAGGTCATCGGTCCCTAAGCTTACACACTACTTAATCTAATGTTAACTTACGCTATGGATAACACACACACCCATTCCCGAGGGAGGACTTGAACCTCCGACGGGGGGAAGCCGAGTGGCCCGTGGCAAGCCGCCCTAGACCGAGCGGCTACCCCGCGCGGCTCTATGATTTTATTTCGTTTCTGATTTATAAGTGTAAACATAAACAACCAATTTCAATTACACATTAACTGATTTCCTATATATCTAGAGGTTACAGTACTGCCGCTACTTTTATTGTTTTTCTACTCATCTAGTAAGAAATTATGTTTTTAATAGCACAAGATCAACTTTTAGCGCTGTGATTTAAATGTGTGAACTATTTCAGTGAATCTACTATCACAGCCCGATATAGTTCTATGAGACGTACCTGCAGACACCTCGTTTGTTGTAGTAGCATAATGCGTTAGTGAGATATCCACTTTTACAATTCAGGAATTACTTACATCTATAGACTGGACTATATGCCTTTGAATGTTTCATATGCATTGGCATAATTGACTCCTTTTCATCGGTTGTTGCATATTTTAACTATAAACTGGCGGCGATGCATATTATCGCTCTATGTTTACAATATTTAAAATAGTTAGACGGCCGGTCTCTAGCTCGTTCTAGTTTTGATGTCTCACACATTGACTGTGACCTAGAACTTCGTGCAATCGCTAGCCCAGAGGCCACTGTCTAGCGAAATCATTACAGAAAACGAACAGGTACAAGCAGACAGAACTAATGCTCCTGCACCCGCGCGCCCCGGTCAATCCCCTCCTCTCTCATACCGTAAGCGTCTGCAACAATTACATTTAACTAAACAAGCTTTTAGTCGCACTTCCATTGTTTTAGGTTAACTTTCTATTTACTTGTACACAGCTAGACGTGTTTACGACGTGCAAGTACTAAAAAGCTTGTAACTCAAGGCTTAGCTTGAATGAATCTATTTAATTAATGAATAAAATTATTCAAGTGGAGTCCTCACTGCTAGAGGTTATCCCAAGAAAACTTAAAGACAAGTTGGAAAACATTCTAAACAATAACCAGGTCTCTGACTTCTTGTGCCAAATTGGTTGTGGCATTCGCTGTGTTATTCACTGGTTTGGCATTTAACTAATTTGTAAACGAAAATGATAATCTTATTTTATTACATTGATTAATTACTAAATAATTTTTTTCCCGGCTAAAGATTTGGTCAAGTTGCTAAAGAACTCCAAGTTAACGTCGTGTTAAAGTGTTGTCTGTAAGTTGTGTAAGAGTCACTAAATCACATTTCATACAACAGATTCTATACAACTGTCTATCATAATGGAAGCAGTTGTCTTCAGCAAAACGTTCATTAAAACCCCCGAATATCAGCCGGGCACAACACTGACGTATGTTACCTGAAACAATATTCTTCGCAACACGTGCGTAATTAATTTCGGCTCCATACATCAGCTAGAAAAGTTTGTTATAAGGATCGTTTTTAAAGAACCTATCTGATTCGAATTAATTTCATTAAAATGAGTACGGAACCACCGGTGCACATTAATTTTTACACATTTTTATTGCCTTCGGCATTTATGTCTGCAGAGTTGCGTTATTTGATTTTGCCGCTGAGATAATTGTTAAGATGGCGGCAGACAATTGACAGATACTTTCTATTGTTAGAGCAAATAGGATAAATATTTGAAATGCTTATTAAACTTTACTTTCGTGCACTATTTAGACTTCATCAGGCAAACATTAGATTTTTTTCTAAGGAAAACACAGACAGAAATACGCGATACAAATCGCTATCATCAATGGCTGCGCTCCTTGCATCGGAAAGAAATAATTAACACAGATAATGCTTACTGAGAGAGGAATTAAAGTTACAAATAATCATTCACTCCTATTTATTATAATAATGAACTCAATTCTCAAGTAATAATGAACAAATAATTACAATTTCTTAACAGACGTCAGTTTGATATGCGTCTTGCGTCCTGAACCTACAAAAGCCAACCAGCAAAAGGTAAAAACAAAGGAAGATAAACGCAGTTCATAAAAGGAATTTACAATTATCATTGTCTCTGTATGATACACATCGATATGTCCAATTACATCATAAAGTATTATATAAATAATTAATATGTATTTCACTGTTTTTTCATATGTCGGATAGATAATGTTTGCAGCTGTTAGAGGCATAACTTCCTCTCGTCGCACTGTAGCTAAAATTTATCACGTGGATGTTACATGGTGCTCCTTTTCTGTTTGTAAAAATGTTCTGAGTGATCGAAGACACATCGTTACCACTTAACATTCGGAAAAGCACTTAGTCGAATATGTTTACAATAGTAGAGAAATGCAAAATAAATTTTAAATAAAGCTTTGCTCCAATAGTATTAATGAAAAGTTAATGCTGGTCAGAAAATTTCATGATTGTATGTCGTTTCTTTAAAGAAAATATTACGGCGTTTAAGGGCGTGCCCTTCTGTGTGTGATATATCTCGAAGTTGGTCGTGTACATATCGATTGTTTCACTGCGGATCACTCGCATCGCATCCGCTTTCTACCGACAACAATAGCAAAGAGGGAACAATTCTTGAAACACGGTTTGAGTCCCCATTTTGCAAATTTTTATTAAATAATCCCTGAAAGGTGCCCTTCCTAACGTCTGGCAGAAAGTATTCAGAAAATGATATCATCGTTCTAAATGTAACGATTTTTCGCGTGGCTGGCGCTCTTCCTCGTAATTGATATGCACAGGTTTGACTTTTGAGATAGAATGCACGCAGTAACTACTATGGTTTTTTTATTATTTGATCTTACATATTTCGACACTTTTGACGCATTTTTAAGCATTCTTCATGAATATTTGCTTGAATCATTAATGGTTTTTAAGATGCATATGATTCGGTCTCTACTTATAACATTTAACTTACAATAACTTATAAACTAATGGGGATATCGAAGACCCGTCTTCATACGCGTAATCGTCCATCTTTTCCACTTCAAATGAGCTTAATGGCTCTTCAGTGACAGATATGGTTCAATGTTTATTAGTTTTTTTGGGTAAGCTGTAATTCCTCACTGGACACAAAGACCGACCATGAGAAACGAGCAGCCTTTGTGCTGCCCATAGGACAAGTTTTCTCAGTCACGCGGACACCTTAGCGGCCTGTGGAAGTCCAGAAATTACGCCACCTGTGGATAATAATGTGAAACTGGGCCTCCACGTGCTCCTGTCAAGTTGAGTTCAGCTTTCAACACAAATATGACGATCTTATCCGCCTGTGCATCTGCGGACGCGTATTTGTGATTCAATAAACATTCTCTTTCATTTACAATGGATTCTCGTATTACAGTCTCAAGACCTACTCAAAGTATTTCGCATAATGGAATTATTCTTCCCATATCCATATCCTCAAGAGCAGCTAAATATTAGTCTTCTGCAAAAACCGGCCCCGCCTAACTCTTGCAGGTCTTTTTGGAATCTGATCCCTCCATCGACAACCTCCTCACCCAGGGTGCCACACTGTTGACTCCTCCAAATCCCCTTCCCAATCCTACCACTGCCAGCGCTGCCTCATGTACAACGATCACCTGACCCCCAACTGCAGAAACCACTCTCCCCACCAGCCCAATTGCAAGGCCTCCAAAAACTCACCAAACCTCCTTCCTGTAACACCTGTGATGGCCCCATCCCACCTACTCCCACAAGTGTAATGCTAAACCTCCTCCTGCCCCCGCCCCAGATTACTGTCCCTGTCTCTTCCATCGATCCCCCCATCCCTCCCAACAATTACACCTGTCCACCCCCAACAGCTGAAGACATCAACTGGTTGTTCACCGTAGTCCTCCAAAACATTCACCCTTTCCAATGCCCCAACACCATCCAACAGATCCCCCTCGAAACCTAATCCTCCTTTCACCTGAATACCTTCGCCACTTACTCCCACAACCAAGCCCACTTCAATTTCACCCACCTCAACACACTAGTTTAAGCCTCTTCTCTCCTCTCTCATCACCCTCCCTCTCTTCCTGTCATGGCAGACTGCAAGTGATGCATCCTATTCCACACCACCAAATACCTACTCAGGAACACCATGTCCCACCACAGGGTCAACACGTCAACACCTTCCCCCTGAATGAAACCTTTCCACAGCCTCACCATACTATCTGCACCTCTCCCAATATCCTCCTCTGAACTGATGCTCCTGGTTGTTGAGCGCAGTGTGGAGTAACCATTGGCCACCTTAAGCACATCCCGCACCGTCCACAACCCCTCCTCAACAACCCTATCGAAAACCTTATCCTCAGCGCCTTCTTACCCTCCCGCATCACTACCTGTGTCACTATGTATGTCCGCTATACTGCTTCTCTCCCCTATGACTTCCTCTCCCACATTGACCATATCTTCTCCACTTATGTGATTGCCGCCAACATCAAAATCCATAGCAGCTCACCTGCCACCCATTCGTGGAGGCATCAGTTCTTTCCCACGATCCAAGGTGACCTTGTTCCCCTTCCCCAGCACACCTGTCCCGAAAGCGACACCACCCCCGATGTTGTCATTGCCTCCACAAACCTCCTTCGGCATGTCGCCGTCGACATCTTTGTCTGTACAGATCGTGAACCTCACCATCCTTCTCACCATAACATCTACTCACCACCCCTCTCTGGCTCCACGTCCTGCATCCCCTTCCAAGGTAGTGAAATCTGGTTTTGCAGGACATAGTGGATCAAGTTGTACAAAGGGGCCAAGATCAGTTATTGTTAGTTACTGAAGAACACAGAACTTTATTCCTCGAAAACAATATGCACAGTTTTCTGTTTAAAACAACAAGGATCAACTGATGGCTGAGGGATGAAGTAACTTCTCAATAATAAGGTTTAAATAATTCCTTTTGAAAGACAAGGACTTAGAGAGACGACTGAAGGCCTTACTTAAGTAAAATTATAATATCTTCTCGGCTAAAAGACCGAAAAATATTTCTGATCAACAAAGGAAATTTTTTAGAAGACAAGAATTTACCAATTAAGGCCAAAAGCCCTATTAAGGAAAATTTGAATTAATTCGTCGGCTGAATAAATAATAAAAAGCAATATTTAAAGACAAGCATTTACACTATACAACAGAAAACCATCTTAAGAAAACTTGAAATATCTTAACCGGTGATGGCCCAAACAGTTATTCAAAATAATTAAAGACAAACCTTAAGATCAGAGTTTACACAGTATGGATGAAAGCCATTTTAAGAATTCAAGATGATTAAAGGGAAACCATACAGACAGGAATTTACACATATGGCTGAAAGCCACAAATTTTAAAGTAAAAATGGCTGAAGGCCTAGATACAGAGCAAACAAGAATTTAAAATAAAACATGGCTGAAGGCCTAATCTTAAAATACTTCACATATGGTTGGGCTGAAGGCCAATACTGAACATACAACAGACAAAATTAATACAAAGCTGAAGGCCTGGCACAGTATTTGCGACAAAAGAAAATCACAATCACAAAGAACAGAACTGTGGTGCTCAGAAGGGTTCCAAGGGTCAGCCTGGAGAGGAAACTCTAAGAACTGTATAAGTGAGACACGCAGCCAAGCATATCACTAAATAATTGTGTGGCAGCACAACCAATGGACAGCTGAAGGACCAACCAATAACCAAATCAATTTCCTCTCTTGCAACGGACCAACTGACTACTCCAGCATGCAGACAGCATTCATGTGCTTAGGGGAAATCACAGAAGCCACAGCCAGTTCCATGCAAACACTCACACCAAGAAATCCAAAAATCCTGAAACCAATCACCATGGGAAAACAGGGAGAAATGACAGGTCCACATACACAGAGTTTCCAAAGTGGTCAGTGACCAAATGTATGTCGTCTGATGAGCTGACCAACCGACGACCAACCAAGGTCGTCCCCACTAAAATTATGTGTGTTAGCATTGGCCATTCGAGTTGTGGCTGTCCAGAGCTGACTGCAGCTCCAACCAACTCAACTCGATGTCCGTTCAGAACTCGGAGACACAGCGACCTGGGCACTCTGGCTCAGACCCACCCATGCAGAGGGATCACTTGCCCATTTGGTTCCCGGCATATCAGCACAAGGAAGGAACTGTCACACGTCTGGCAAGATGACCAACTGAAGAGATCCAGAAACAGTCAAAAGACCAAATATTCGTCGCCCTATGAGACGACCAAACGAACGACCAACCAACAGTCATTCCCACTCCAATCTCTGTCTGTTGGACTGTCATGTGTGTCTCCAGCAATCAGCGAGTACTGGCTGTATGGATCTAACTGGCACTCTGTCACAACTGCCTTCTGAAAGATGACATCCCAGACCCAACCATGCACAGTAAAGACCAGCCCATTGACCACCCAATATCTCTGCACAAGGAAGGAACACACCAAAGTCCTACATGATGATCAACTGAAGTGGCTCAGAAGCAACCAGAATACAAAATACACGTCGCCCGATGAGACGACCAACCAAACAGTCAACTAACGGTTGTCCCCACTCAAGTCTCCTTCGGTTGGACAGTGCATGTTTGTCCCCAGTGGTCGGGCTAGTACTGGCTGTGCAGACCTCACTGGAGCTCCATCCCCAACCACTGCTGTGTCCTTGAATGAACTCCCAACTGATGACGACCTGGAAATACTAGTGGTCGCTCCAGAGACAGTACGACAGTGTACTTATCGATAAATGAGGCTGCTGCCACTCACGGGCGAGCTAACCAGCAACCTAGTGACGCCAGTAAATCGAATTGAAGAAAAATGAGGCGACAGAACCACAAAAGAATGATGAGAAACAATAAACGTGATGATTACGAGCTGCCCACAGCTCAGGTAGTCCATGACTGCTGTTGTGTCAACTGGGATGCTAAAATATGGTCACTAGTTTTATTAACTTAAATTTGGCATATTTCGTGACAATACCTTTTCTGTGAAATAGTTGCAAGATGATATTTGTCTTGGCTTAAGTTGTCTAGTGGAAGTATAATTCCACAATGCAGTTTTGTCGGCTGCAGAAATGACATGGTTCAATGCGTTTGCCTCATTTTTGGTGCTTCAAATACCATCTCTTCGAATGTGGTTTCTTCTTTAAGTTTACATAAAAAATTGTAACATGATTCATTTTTTTTGTTCACTAGCAAATTATTTATGATGGCGACCTGCACATTGTTCTACCGTCAACACACACCAAGAGTTAACTGCCGACTGACTACAGTCAAAGACGACTCCAGCGACAAAGACATTTAACACAACACACAAGCTTCCACTTGTAGCCAGTCTCTTTGATATTCTTTGTCACATCTACTAACAGTAATCAATACGCTTTCACTCTCAAAAATATAAGTAAATTAGCATATAATAATGCCAATTACAATAAAAAATTCTGACAAAAGTATAAGAAAACATTTACAATTTGGTATCGACAAATCTGGTAGAAAATAACACATCTCCCAGATCCATTACAACTGCTCCCCGGGGGTTTTGTTGTTATGAACATATACAACAAAATCCCGACCACACTCAGTAATGGATCTGTATTACACAATTAGTACATTAATGATGCAGTCTGATAACCTCTTCCAAATTTAGACTCTTTGAATCTGTGGACTTGTTACTGGCTGTTGTTGCAATGATACTTCCCCATCAACCTCATACACAAAAAATTCAAGTAAAAAAATTATTTAACATGACAAATATACATGGCATAAAACATACATGAGAAATATTCTAAAATACAGCATACAGATTGAAAATAATAGTAATATAATACTTATTTGCTAGAATAAGTTTAAATTTTTGTTTCCATATTAATTTTCATTTCATTATGCTTACGAATTGTACAATAAAAAATGATATATATTTGCCTTGTATACATTTTTACTTCTGATTTTCTTTTTTGAATTTTTTTACTCATTTTTTGTTTTGCATATTTTTTGTTTATGATTTTTTTTTATTTTTTTACTCATGTTTTTTTATTTTGTATTTTCTAGCTTATGATTTTCTCCTTTTAGTACAGCTAAAGGTTCATCAGTATTATCTAAATGTTTTGCAATTATTTATGTACACTTGCCTCTCTACTACATTATTACTAGTCACATTCTCCCCACAACATCAGTATAAAGAGCAATAAATTGCTTATTTATCATGAGGCTTTATCTAAAACTGGTTTTGAAACTTATACCTTTGCATGCATGTCCTCACATGCATGCCTTCACCCACAGGGAAGACTTAGCTTCCAAAAATTAGAAAAATTCAGAAATGCTCACTACAGAGACTTTTTTTTTGTAAAAAAGTATAAATTAATCTTTCTCTCATTCTTTGTTACAACAGTGTTTTTTCATCAATTTCAATTAACATGTGACTTCAAATTATTAATTATATATGCAAATATACATACTTGGTTGTACAGGTAATTTTTGTTCCAGCAAGCATATTCCAGTGGAGGACTTTTGTTTTGGATGATAATAGGTTATTAAAATTTTTGAAATTATGATTTCTGTTTATACAGTTTCAAAGAGACAACATTCCTGAGACCAAATAATTTCTTTGACTTAGGGTACACCAAACGTTAAGCATTAGGGTGTGGATTTTCTATGACTTCAAAAGGCCCAATACAGATATCAATGATTTTTTTATTTCTGAAGTTAACATTTTTTTATTTTTCATGAGATTTGACCAGAACAAGATCCCCAATTTTGAAAGTGGTTAATTTTACCCTATTGTTATGTCTTTTATTCCTCATTTCCCCTTGTTTCCTCATAGTTTCCCTGACAATATCTTCTCTCTCTTGCATAGCTAAAGGGGTACATTTAGGATATTCAGTAAGTTCTGATATAAGATTTGGAGGTCTAATATTAAACATAATCTCATACCATGAAAATGCTGTGTAACTATGTTGTAGGCTATTCATAATATCTTCAAAATTTCGAATGTGCTCAAACCAGGTTGGATGTTTATGGCTACAATAGGTTCTATAAAGTCTCCCAATTTCTCTCATATATCTTTCTACAATATTGGTGGATGGAGAATAAACAGATATAAGTATGTGCTTCAAGTTTGATCTTTGAATAAACTTTTTCCAAATTTTAGAGGTGAACTGTGAACCATTATCTGATAATATAGCTTTTGGTTTACCCACCTGTGCAAAATAATCTTTTTCAATTTTTATTATAATTTCATGGCTAGAAGCTTTTTTCACTGGATATAGTTTAATTAATTTTGAAAATATATCTACCTTAACAAATATGTAACAGTGACCACCTTTACTCTTTGGTAACATTCCATATAAGTCCACTGTGACAAGATCTAAAGGTTTTTCTGGAATAATGTTTTGCATCTCTCCACCACATCTTTGATTGCTCACTTTAACTCTCTGACATTTGTCACAGGTTGCCAATTCTTTTCTTACCCTCTTTCCAATATTGTAAATATAAACATTTTCTTGTATCTTTTGAATGCACTTCTGTATCCCACAATGACCAAAACTTTCATGTATGTAAATGATCAGCTTATCAGCATCAGCCTCTGGCCAACACAGTTTCCAATTATCAGAATCTACATCTGTTCTCCAAAATAAAATCCCCTTATGCAATTTGTGAAATTAATCAAGTTTCTCATACCCCTTCTTGCCTAAACATTCTTTGATTAATTTCCAACTCTGATCTAAATTTTGATTTTTTCTAATTTTATCACACATGGCTCTAATTGTTTTTTCATTTTCCACCCCTTTCAAGTATCTAATTTTAAATTGCTTTTCCCCCTCTTGTTCAAAAATCTCCTTTTCTCCCCCAATTGGTAACCTTGAAAGTGAATCAGCTACTACATTCTCAGAACCTTTTATGTGTTTGATTTCAAAGTCAAACTGTAACAGAAAAATTGCCCATCTGGTCAATCTACTGTGGTATAATTTGCACTCTTGTAAGTAACTCAAAGCTTTGTGATCCGAAAATTCTATGGTTTTATGTCCAATAAGGTAAATTCTAAATTTTGTAAAGCCCAATGATCTTCCAAAAGTTCCTTCTCTGTGACTGTACAATTTTTCTCATGCTTGAGCAACATTCTGCTTGCAAATGCTATGGTACAATGTATCTTAACTCCATTCTCTACTCTTTCTTGCAATAACTCTCCTCCAAGCCCATAATTACTGCTATCAGTGTTCAAACAAAATGGTAAATTAAAATCAGGTCTGTGTAATAAGTGTTGCTTCCTCAACTCTTGCTTAATTTTATCGAACTCTTCCTGACAACTTTTATCCCAAACTCAAACAGTGTTTTTCATAAGTAATTGACTTAAACATGGTGCATTCAGACTCTGATCACTTACATGTTTTCGGTAATAACCGCATAACCCAAAGAACGACTTTAATTGTTTTTTAGTCTTAGGTATAGGAATTTCTGAAATTGCTTTAATTTTTTCTGGATCTGCCAAAATTCCCTTGTCTGTGACAACATGACCCAAAAATTTTAATTCAGAAACTGCAAATTTACATTTCTCTAATTTCAATGTCATCCCCCCTTTTCTAAGTTTTTCACAAACTGACTACAAAATCGAAAAATGTTCCTCCCAATTTTGCCCTGTAACCAAAATGTCATCTACATAAATTACAGTTTAGACGCAAGTTCTTGCCCCAGCACATGATCCAAAGCTCTTATAAATTCGGAAAGAGAAGAATTTAACCCAAATGGCACAACACAATATTGGTAACTCTTACCATTGCACAAGAAAGCAGTATATTTTCTAGAATTAACCGAAAGTGGTACCTGATGAAAACCCGAAGTTAGATCCAAACTTGACATATATTTTATATCTGTAAATATATAGAGTAACTCATCAATATTTTCAGGATGGTCTGTCTGAACAAAATTTTGTTTAAGTGTCTAGAGTCCAAAACCAGTCTTACTCCACCATCTTTTTTCAAAACTACTACTAGAGGATTATTATATGCACTGATACTCCTTTCTATTATATTACATCCTTCCAACTTTTTCAGCTCTTTCTCAACAGCAGGTCTTTTTGATATTGCAATACTGTATGGTTTTATGAAATATGGCTCATGAGGTTTTACCTGAAGCTCACACTGATAACCCTTTACCCTACCAGGTATGTCACTGAAAACATCAATGCATTCCCACAGCAGATTTTCTAACTGTTGTTTTTGCTCCCCAGATAAATTTTGTGTTTCTGAAATTTTCAAATATACTAAATTCCCAAATTCAACTTCATCAGTATCAAATCTATGAGTTTCAGTATTCTCCAATCTATTTTCTTTTAGTAAATTGATACTGTCAAAATTTCCATTACTCTGACGACCAAGTGTGTTCACAAAATTTGTCTGAATGTATTCCCTTTCACTAGTTTCTATCAAAAGTTTTCTTCCAACCCAATCAAATGCTGTATTTACTTTTACTATCCAATTCATACCCAAAAGAAAATCCTCATTAAATTCCTGAATTACAAAACATCCATGTGTGAACAACTTTCCTTCAATTAAAAATGTCACTAAAGCCTGGCTTTTTACTAATTTACTGCTCTTCCCAGTAGCACCTTTTATCATTACCCCAACAACTGGCATTTCAACATAATCTTTCCCCACTTTCAATTTCTTGCTTAATCTTTCAGATATTCCCGAGATCTCACTTCCTGTATCAATTAAACATTTACCAATCCATGACCCAATTTGAACTTTTATATAAGGACTGCAAAATTGATCACTTTTCTCAGAACCCGTATCCTCATGTAATAAATCACATTCAACTTCCCCAAACCTATACTTATCAGTATCTTATGGTATATCATTACATGTATTATTTGTCACAGTTATAAAATTTGCACAAGATACAAAATTGTCATCAGTACTCTCTATTATCTCAAATAGCCAAGAATTTTCATCCAAATCACATTGTGCACTATTGAAGTACTTATCCTTCAGCTTTTCAAAAATAAAATATTTCATCTTTTTCCACCATTTAGGACCTATAGTTTCACATACATTAATAAGCATCTTACTAAAGTTCTTGTCAAAAGAAATAGTTTCACTGTTCAGCCATTGATTCATATGAAATGTGAATGTCTAATTAGTATCTGTGAAAGATTCACTTAGGCTAGAAGTTATATATGTGTCATCATAATTTGTGAAGTCAGATTCTTTACCAGCAACATCAAAATTCAAACATTTACATACACCCTGCTTGCGAGCCATATTCATCCTGGTAACATCCCTGGGAATTTCTATAATATTCTCTCTATTTAATCCATTTTCAACCATGTGTATACCCAACTCCCTATTTAAACTAATGAAACACCTTTCTTCAACATAATCATCAATACTATTACCATCATTATCAACTTTATCATCAACACCATTATCATTATACATATTCAGGTCATACACATTCAAATTATCCCCAAAAATATAATTTCCCCTTTCTAAAGTTAACAGATCCCTTTCACCAATATTTTCATTCTCACAGCATGCATTCTCTCTTTCACTCACACACGTCTCTGAACTACTACAAATTACATCATCTGACAAAGTGTTCTTTTCTGCCCAAGTGTAAAACTCTGTTAAATTAAATGAATAACAATTACTTTTATCTACTGTATGTTCATGTGTACTGAAATTTTATCTTTATCAATATCATCATTATTTTCCTCTTGAAATTTTTTCAATTAGTAACAACTAATAACCTCATGTGATAGCTTAGGTTTGGAACTGTCATGTTTGGGTTTATGATAGTCACATCCATTGGTCCTTTCATCATGCTCACCTTCTGCCTCAACCTTGCGGACCTTCAAGGGGGCGTCTACTCGTCTTTTATTTCCTGAATTACAACTGGTTCCTGTTTGAACTGCTGTTTGTGGTTCTGACAATGTTTCTGATCAACATTTCTGTTCCCATTCCTATGCCAAACATTACCTGATTGTTAGTAGTTTCTATTGTACTGATCTCTAGCAATATTTATGTGATTTTGATCCTTAAAGTGTTCTCTATTTTGTTGATTATTTCCGCGAAAATGTTCTTCTTGTTTTGGATGAAAATTATGGTCCTTCTTTTGAAATTTGTTATACCCCCTGAATTTTGACTGACACCTTGATAATTCTTTTGTACCCTTTTCTGAAAGTTATCATTTCCCAAATGTTGATCATTACCTTTCTGAGTAAACCCACTGTGTGTTCTTATTGTTACCCTATCCAACTTTTCAATATAATTGAAAAACTGCTCAACATTACTATCAGGACAATGAACTAAACTCAACTGCATTGCTGGTGGCAATCTTCTCTTTAAGCTATCAATTTTGATCAAGTCATCCAAAGGTTTTGTTAAATGAATAAGTTTTTGAAGTTCACTTTTGCAAAATTGTTTCATGTTCCCATTTCATTCTCTATAGTTTCTCCCATTCAAAAATTCACTTTTGATTCCAGTTTGTTTAAGATCATCCCAAAAACCTTTCCAGAAATTTTGATTCAGATTCTGAAAAGGTCATCCCCACAGTTACAATCTGGTTTGCCCAAATCAAAGCTTCCCCTTCCAAGAATTTTTTCACAAATTTAATTTTCAAATCATCTGGTGTGTGAGGTAAGAAACATTCCTTGCAATACCGTATAAAATCAACGGGTTGTAAGGGTCCATCTACCGAAAAGTGCTTCACTGGAATGTTAGATACAAGACTGCATGTGTTGACATTGTGAATTTTGCTTTGAAATTCGATGTCAAAACTTTCAAGTTTTTCGCTAAGTTTTTTGACAGATTTTTTGTTTTCTAAATCATTGCATTCTACTTTTTTTTCTAGAGTAACCAAACGATTGTCAGTTTCTTGTTCTACAATTTTTACTAAAACTTTTGTGTTCTCATCCAAATTTTTAATGTCCCCTTTTATCTCATTAAAATCAATTAAATTTCTTTCCCTATCTGCCAGTAACTCATTTTTTACAGTATTAATTTCATCACTCAATTTAGCATCAATTTCATTTACTTTTGCTTCCACAGATTCAATTTTTTCCTCAACACTGCCAGCTCTGTTCGAAAGTTCACCCACTTGGGTATTGACTGCTTGGACTTGCAACAAAATGTTATCAATTTTTTCATCCCAGTAAGTTTTATTGTCGTCAACTGATTGTTTTATTTCTTTCGTGAAATTTACAAAAAAAATTTGTAAATGGAATTGATCGGTTCTTTCAGTTTCATTTGACCTGTCCTGATTTTCGAAGTCTATTACATTCCTATTTTCTACTTTAGGCACAATGCCCTCGAAAATCTCATAAGTCATTGTGAAGAAAAAAAATTATACGCAATAATACAAAACAAGATAAAAATATTGTTTTAACAAAATACTAGGGTTTCGTGACTTATCTGGAACACTCTTCTACTGTTGCAAATGCACGTTTTCCATCTATGTGATTGTTGACCAAAATTCTTGAAATTAATTCTTCTGTCGTGAACTACATTTTTTGCCAAACATTTCTTCTCCAAAAGTTTTACTTCTCCAATGAACACAAATACTGTAACACACATTCTGAAAAAACTGGTATTAACTCACAAAAATTTTCTTCCTTATAGCACTGTCGAAGATCACGTGAACACAATATCCCGGCTACAGACCCCAGTTGAAATATGGTATCCCGGCTGAGCACCCAGTTGAAATTTGCTCACTATTTTTATTTACTTAAATTTTTCATATTTCGTGACAGTACCTTTCCTGTGAAATGGTTACAAGATGATATTTGTCTTGGCTTCAGTTGTCTAGTGGAAGTATGATTCCACAATGCAGTTTTGTCAGCTGCAGAAATGACCTGGTTTTATGTGTTTGCCTCATTTTTGGTGCTTCAAATACCATTTCTTCGAATGTGGTTTCTTCTTTAATTTTATATAAAAAATAGTAACATAATTCATTTTTTTTGTTCACTAGCAAATTATTTATGACGGCGACTTGCACATTGTTCTACCGGCAACACACACACCAAGAGTTAACTGCCGACTGACTACAGTCAAAGACGACTCCAGCGACAAAGACATTTTACACAGCACACAAGCTTCCACTTGTAACCAGTCTCTTTGATATTCTTCGTCACATTTACTAATAGTAATCAATATGCTTTCACTCTTAAAAATATAAATAATTTAGCATATAATAATGCCAATTACAATAAAAAAATTCTGACAAAAATGTAAGAAAACATTTACAATTTGGTATCGACAAATCCGGTAGAGAAAAACACATCTCCCAGATCCATTACAATGCGTACTGGGAATCTATCCCCACCCTGGTCGAGAGCCACACTGTTACCCAACACCATCCTGATGACATTGTCCATGCCTCTTCCTTGCTTCAGAAGGCCATTACTGACGCCGTGGAGGCTCATGCTCCTACCAAAACCATAAAACCCCACCATCTCACACTCCCTCCACAGGCTTTCCTCCTCCTCCGTGAATCCCACCAGCTCTATTACTCCTTCCTGCGACTTGTGACAGGGATGCACTCCAACGCCACCTGAAAATAGACCAACACATTTGGAACCTTATTACGGGAAAGAAATGCTGGTACTGGCGCCGGCCCTGTACACGACTGAACGCCACCCTCCCTATCAACTCCTCCAAGTACTAGTCCACTATCCATCACCTTACGGGTTCCCATTCCGCATCCTATTACACCCACCTCCAAAAGACCACTCCCTTCCTGACATCCTCAGTAAGACCAAAAACTTCGCTTCCCATCTATCAGATTTCTTCTTCATCCCTAATAATCCCCACTTTGATTATTCTCTTTTCCCCACCATCATGGAACACGCCATTACCTTGGTCGCTCCACTTGCTCCTAGTCTCCACTACTTGGAGCAGTTGCCCTCTCTAACATTATCTCTAAATTCACAGCACAAGACATTAAACTTATCCTCCAGTCAAACAGCAACATGATCCTGGTCTTGACTGTGTCACCTACCGCCACATTAAAGGAAGCCCCCATGACTGTCCTTGCCAATCTACACATCATCATCTTCTCTACTGGCTTTTACTCCAACCTGTTTCAGACTTTCCACATCCTCTTAGTCCTCAATCCTAACAAACCCCCTTCTGTCGCCTCTTCCTACTGTCCCATCTGCCTCACCTCCATCTTCAGTAAGGTCTTCGATTCCTTCCTCTCGGATCATATCCATCAGCGCCTTAATCAATACCACTTTCTCCCGCTTACCCAGTGTGTCTTCCGACCCTCTTATCTGCTGAAGACCAACTCCTTAACCTCGTCCACCTTCTCTCCCACCAGCTTACCTCCCATCGCTCCACCAGTTTTGTTTCCCTCGACCTCCAAAATGCTTACCACCACATACGGCGTCCATGTCTCCTCTTTAAACTCCAAACCTACACCCCGTGAGTGAGTTTATCCATCTGGTGGCTTCCTTCCTCTCACGCCATCCTTCTTATGTCACCCTCCACAACACCAACTCCCGTATCTTTTATCCCACTGCTAGCATTCCCCAGGGCTCCATCCTCTCCCCTTTTCTCTGTTTCATGTACACTGCCCGTATGCTCATGCCACCACTTCCTATCCACCTTCACCAATATGCTGATGATACCGCCTTCCTGGCTCTCTATCCTACCCTTCAACAGACCCAATGCACCCTCCAAATCCTCCTTTACCAGTTCACCACTTGCTGTAACTGGTGGTTCCTTCGTATCAACCGTTCCAAAAACCAGGCGATCATCATAGGCAGCACCTTCCATCTCCACAATTTCTACCTCACCATTTGTGGTTTACTATATACAATTACAAACAACTGAAATTGGAACGAACACATAGAAAATATTTTAGGAAAGCCAACCAAAGACTATGTTTTATTGGCAGGACACATAGAAAGTGTAAGAGACCCACTAAGGAGACTGCCTACACTACGCTTGTCCATCCTCTTTTAGAATACTGCTGTGCAGTGTGGGATCCTTACCAGATAGGACTGACAGAGTACATGGAAAAAGTTCAAAGAAAGGCAGCACGTTTTGTATAATCGTGAAATATGGGAGAGAGTGTCACTGAAATAATACAGGATTTGGGCTGGAAATCATTGAAAGAAAGGCGTTTTTCGTTGCAACAGAATGTTCTCACAAAATTCCAATCACCTCCGAATGCGAAAATATTTTGTCGACGCTGACCTACATAGGGAGGAACGATCACCACGATAAAATAAGGGGAATCAGAGCTCGTACAGAAAGATATAGGCGTTCATTCATTCTGAGCGCTATATGAGATTGCAATAATAGAGAGTTGTGAAGGTGGATCGATGAACCCTCGGCCAGACACTTGAATGTGATTTGCAGAGTATCCAGGTAGATGTAGATGTAGATGTCCCAACCAGCTCACCCCCACCCTGAGGTACGCTGGCTTCAACGTCGAGTGTCACCTCCCCTGGACCTCTCATCTTCTGACCACCCAGAAGAAAGTCCACTCCCGCCTCTGCCTCCTGAACCTTCTGTCTGGCAGGACTTGGGATTGCATCGTTCCACCATCCTCCATACCTACAAATCCCTCATCCAGCATTGCCTGGATCTCCGCCCCCACCCCTCCCCACTTTTAAAAGGCACTCCAAATCTAGAATCACGCGCTCTGCCTTGCCTTCCGTATCTCCTTTCCTTCCCCACGAGACTCCTGTGTGACCTCAACCCCTTCTCTCACCTCCTCCTTTTCCTCCAGTACCTCAGCATCCAATACAAAATGGTTCAAATGGCTCTGAGCACTATGGAAGTTAACATCTGAGGTCATCAGTCCCCTAGAACTTAGAACTACTTAAACCTAACTAACATAAGGTCGTCACACACACCCATGCCTGAGGCAGGATTCGAACCTGCGATCGTAGCGGTGCACGGTTCCAGACTGTAGCGCCTAGAGCCGCTCGGCCAATCCAGACAGCCATCCTTAAACACTGTCCCCAGGCTTGATCCCCGCCACCCCCTCATTTCTTTCTTCCTCTCCACCCCCTGCCTTTTGCCATGCCTCTTTCTCTGTATCCCTCCCTCTCTCCACCTCCGCACTCTCCATCTCCTTCAACAGGGCACTTCGCAACACCTCCCCCTCCTGGATGTTCTTCCAACTGTAAACTGGCCTTGTCACCCCCCCCTGCTTTCCCAGGGCCCCCCCTTTTCCACTCCCCACCTTCTTCCAGAGTGTGTTTTCCTCCTCACCCCTGAGTCCCTACACCCCCTCCTCGACTGTTTCCCTCTCACGTCCTTAACTCCCTGGCCCTCTTTGGTGTGCTCCCAACCCATCTCCCATCATCTAGTACCCTCCCACTCTTCTTCCCTTCTCCCTCGTCCCATGCCACTGGCAGAGCCTCTATTTGCTCACCATCATCTGTGTGTTGTGTCAGTGTTGTGCCAGGTGCTGTTCTCCAGTGCATCAAGAGCTGTGATATTAATTGTGTGCTGGACTTGTGCATAGTGCTACTGTCACTGATTGTTATGTGCTAGGCAGTCCGTCGATCCTTCTATACTTCGCCTTAGGTTCTTTAACTGTCCCAGTGCGTGTTTTTTGTGTACGCTACATTTTTACGGTTTTTATCTCCATTTTACAGTCGCCCCCTTTATGTCTGTTGTCTTCCGTACTGTTTCCCAGTTTTGTATCTATGTATGCCATAGTTTCTCTTTTCTGTTATTTTAAATGTCTTCTTTTGTATAATTATTGTCTTGCAGCTGAAGAGCAGCGTTTATGCTGCTGTCAGCACATCCTAGATTGGGTATTGAAATACAATAAAGGAAAAAATACCCGAGTCATTCATCGATTGCAAATCTGGTCTATTTTTGTTTTATTGCTCTTTGTGTTAATTATATTAAACTTTAAAAGTAACGTAGTGTATGACTGTAGGATTGGTAACAGATGATCGAAGGTATCGTCGGGAACAAAGAGTCAAGTGACTAAACTGAAGTACAAATGCTGTTTGTATTTCAGATTTTCATCGCTGGTGTAAATGTACACAATCTAGCCAGATGGAATTCCAGTTGAAATTTGCGTTTATGTGGGTTATGTTGCACCAGACCGACTTTTGTCACGATTCCGGCGTCAGGATGTAGCCACAAGCGGATATCGGGCCGAGGTGGGCTGTGAATGGTTAGGCTATTGTCTTTAGAACAAAGCTCTGACATGACTGCAAGTATAATCCGCAATAGTTCATTGTCATACGCCTGAGTTGCCTTGAATTAAGGACGTGTTCAACAACATGTCGTTGTAGCGCAGTTCTCTTTGTCACCGGCGGGCGGCTAGAGTTAATGCTTTAACGTGTCGAGCACCATTCCTCTTAAACAACGAACTGGCAACACAGTTCGCGTGACCTGGACTCACCTCAATCAAGTATGTTAAATAAGATGTATATGGATCAGTTCTATTTTGAAACACACTGTCCGCTACGTGAAGTAGCGTAGGTCGGATTTCTTGAACCAAATCTCTGTTGCAAAGGTTATAGTATAATTCTCTGACATGTGAAGGTGTGCACGTTACGGCGCTTGTTTGGCCCGCAAATCGACATGCCACCAAATGTATCTCCTTCCAATTTCAATTACACTGAAAAATATAAATCTTTCTATCGTTATTTTCAACGGCTAGCAACAGTGTTCTTAAAATGAAACATAGGCAAAGTTACAGATCGTAATAATTAGCACCCAACTCGTTAAACATAAGTACACAAAACCGGTCAGAGCACTGTTGCAGAAACAAAATTGCCAAATTTAAGCAGACGCTAGATTCACAAGATTGGCGATCCTTACAGAAGCTCGAAATTTAGCGTGCTATTCAATGCGAGATGCTTATAACAATTTACACAACGGAACTTTGTCTGGAAACCTGGCAGAAAATCTAAAGACATTTCTGTCGTATGCGAAGTATGCTACCGGCATAAAACAATCAGTGACTTCTCTGTGCGGTAACAATGGAAATAGTATCGACGTCAGTGCTGACAAAGCAGATTTACTAAACACTACCCTCCGAAATGCCTTCGCAATAGAAGACGAAGTAAATATTCCACAATTCAAATGAACAACAGCTGCCAACATGAGTAACGTAGAAGTAAATATCCTCGGAGTAGTGAACCAACTTAAATCACTTAGTAAAAGCAAGTCGTTTGGTCCAGACCGTATTCCAATTAGATTTCCTTCATAGTATTCTGTTCCAATAGCTCCATACATAACAATCATATACAACTTTTCGCTCGACGAAAGATTCGTAACCGAAGACCGGAAAGCTGCACAGGTCACACCAATAGTCAAGAAAGGTAGTAGAGTAATACACTTAATTACAGGCCCATATCATTACAGTCAATATGCACCAGGAGTCCGCAACATACATTGTGTTCGAACATTATGAATTACCTTGAAGGAAACGATCTGTTGACACATAGTCAACATGGATTTAGAAACGTCGTTCTTCTGAAACACAACTAACTATTTAGTCGCATGAAGTGTTGAATGCAATTGAAGAATTTCAGATTAATTCCGTATTTCTGGATTTCCGGAAGGCTTTTGACACTCTACCATACAAGCGTGTAGTAGCGAAATTGCGTGCTTATGGAGTATTGTCTCAGTTATGTGACTGGATTCGTCATATCCTGTCACAGATGTCACAATTCATAGTAACTGACGAAAGTGATCAAGTAAAACGGAAGTGATTTCTTGCGTTCCCCAAGGTAGTATTAAAGGCCCTTTGCTTTTCCTTACGTACATAAAGGATTTAGGAGACAATCTGAGCAGCCGACTTAGGTTGTTTGCAAATGACGTTGTCGTTTACCGGCTGATAAAGTGATCAGAAGATCGAAAAAAATTTGCAAAATGATTCAGAAAAGATATTGTATGCGCCGAAAATTGGCAGTTGACACTAAACAACGAAAAGTCTGAGGTCATCCACATAAGTGCTAGGAGGAATCCGTTGAACTTTGGTTACACGATAAATCAGTCAAATCTAAATGCCGTAAATTCAACTAATTACACAGGAATTATAATTACGAACAACTTAAGTAGGAAGGAACACATAGACAGTGTTATGTGGAAGGCTAGCAGAAGACTGCGCTTTATCGGCAGGACACTTAGAAAATGTAACAGATCTACTAACGAGACCGCCTGCACTACGCTTATTTGTCCTCTTATAGAATAGTGCTGCGTGTTGTGAGATCCTCACCCGATAGGATGGACGGAGTATATCGAAAATGCTCAAAGAAATGTCAAAATAGGGGGAAGAGTGTAAATGAAATGATACAAGATTTGGGGTGGAGATCATTAAACAAAGGCATTTTTTGCTGCGGCCGAATCTTCTCACTAAATTAGAATCACCAACTTTCTCCTCCGAATGCGAGAATATTTTGTTGACAACAACCTACATTTGGAAAAATCGATCACCATGATAAAATACGGGAAATCAGTGCTCGTACGGAAAGGTATAGGTGTCCGTCTTTCCGCGCGCTATACGAGATCAGAGTAATAGAGAATTGATGTGGTTCGATTAACCCTCAGCCTGGCACTTCAGTGTGATTTGTAGATTATCCATGTAGATGTGGATGCAGATACAGAAAGGGATAGTGTGATGCTAACGAAGAAAAATAGTGTGATGCTAACGAAGAAAAATAACAGGAGGCGTATCGTGCCTCCTTTTATTACAAACAAAGTCGTAATTCACAACAGCGATTGCTGTAGAAATATGGCAGTAGTATTTGTGTTTGACATCAATTTAGCAAATTATATTTCGAGCTAAGAATATGCTCAAGATTTCTTCTGTCCTGCAGCTTTCTGATATGTAGGAGTATTGGGACACGGCCGGCGCCATTCCAAAATACCGTCACCAACCCCCACCCCCCTCCCCCCACCTACGTATACGCGCTAGACATTTCAGTATTGGGACACGGCCGGCGCCATTCCAAAATACCGAATGTATCCGGTACGTGTTGCCTCTCTAGTCGTTATTACCGTAGCGGTTTGTGACATAGAGAGAGTCCATTCCAAAGCATCGTTAGTAGACAGCAACAAGGTCGCACGCAGTGTATCCGGCAAGTGTTGACTCTCTAGTCGTTATTACCGGCGCGGGGTTGTGATATAGAGAGAGAGAGTTAGCGCCATCTCTCTATGTCGCAACCCCGCGCTTACATACACGCGCTAGGCAGGACCTATATAAATCAATGCCCGACCTACCTCACTCTCACACTGCTCGTATACTTCATTCATCCAATACTTGTCACGTCTTCGTAATTAAACGTGTAAAAATGAAACGATCACGAACCGTCAGTGACAGCAGCAGCAGCAGCAAACGTGCTCATGTGGACGAAGTTCCATTCCCTGGTAAGTACATTTTCAGAATTCTGATATCTACACCCTTTAACTCTGTGTATGAGTGCTACATATCTTTATAATGCTCTCTATAAAGATGGCTCCTCCACTTGGTCTGTGTGTGTTCCTGCTTACGTTTTTTACCTTTTGAATCTCTCTCTCTATAAAAATTGTTTATCCACGCCTTTTTTACCTCTAACTTAGGTGTATGAATCTTTTATTTTAACTGTTACATTTGTTTTGTACTGCTCTCTATAAATATTGTTCATCCATGTGTTGTATGTAACATATGTTATACCCGTTTTCGATCTCTCTCTGTAAAGTTTACTAAGTCTTTTAACGGATTCTATGTTTGTGCATGTGTTAAGTCTTATAACCGTTTTGGACATCTCAATGTAAAGAATGACTTTCCACATGTTGTATGTGTTATTATTAATTTACCGTATCCGCTATAAAGATAGAGCTTCCACGTGTTGTGTACCTGTTATATTCGTTGTGCAGTGCTCTTTGTAAATATTTCATTTCATTCCTTTTTTTAAATTTGCTGGTCCGCTTATTTCTCTATCACTTAACTGAAAGCACACTTCCCTTTCCATATGCGATATTATATTCAGTCTTCTCCATCTTTCTAGATTTCTTCCAGCATATCTTGGTTAATTTAGACAACCAGATCGAGATGGAAAGAGCTCAAGCGCAGCTCGAATGTAAGTACATTTATAATACAATCACACTTCTTAAACTTAAATAATTTCATCTAATATATACCCGTTTCCTGATTGTATACATTTAGTCCTCATAAGCCGGTCTTTTCTTTGTAGATGCGCCTAATTCAGAATTCGGTTAAACCACCCAAAACGTTCAAGGAGGCGGCGGTAGCGTTCAAACGGCGCCCGCCACACAGGACACTCAGTCTTTAGAGGAGGAGGAGACCAACCTGCCTGACCCGTTTGAGGAGGAGATCAACCTACCTGAGTGGTTTGAGGATCTACTTGATTTTGGCAATGAGTTGCTCAAACCATGGAGTCAGAGCGGAGAAGGTGAATAATTTTGAACATTAACATCCCTTCACATAACCACCATTATCTACTCTTATTGTTATTATGTATCGCTCTTTTAAATATAAATCACTAAATTAATTTTTTTCCTTATTTATCTTACAGGTATATCACACGGAGTAGGCCGTGTTCCTAGAGCGGTGGTTGCGGGGGCGGGACTCGGGCGCACCTAACCGCAAAGACACGCCGCGCCTTGCGTAGCCCCTATAAGGGCTTCGCGGGAAGCGGATGCAGAACACGCACCAGCTCCTCCCCCAGCGCTGTCGCAACCGTTTGGCTGCGCAGCCCGTCCGCCATCGCCACAGCCTGGCCCTTCAAACCGGCTGTCACCCCCTCCTCCTCTAGAAGCAGCAGCTCACCGCCGCCGCCCACGCAAGGTACGCGTTACGAGACGTATACCTCTCCCCGCAAATGATGATGATGATTACGATCACCCATCACCAACCCATTCATCTATCGGGTGGACTCCTAGTTGTAGCAACAGTAATAATAGTAATTTCCTTATGGCTAGCGGTAGTTCTCTCACCCGTCCTATCGATAACGAAGTCGATCAGAATAACGGCGTAATGACTCCCTTAGAATACTCAGCAGTTGCTAGAGCGTTTGAGGGGCGAATCTCTTTCACCAGAATTGAGAATCCAGGCGGGAGGTATCGCGATCCTGTAAGGTTTTTGGAGGCGTGCCTCCCCGTCTTGGAGACCGAGCTCCTCAAACTCTTAGAAGACCCGGAATTAAAAGCCTTTAAATGCAGTGCTGTGTTATGCTGTGAACTGAGTCACCCCCCTAAACATCAAGGTGGCGCGGAGACGGCTACTCTGCATTATATATGGGGTGACAATGGCGTTATTTCTCGGAGCACATCGATTGCTGAGTGGTATAGAGAATCCACCTTGAGCGCTATTATGGCCCGATTTTCCGAGATGGAAGTACGTGGATCCGCTAAAGCGCTCAGCAGTATACCACACCTCGACATCCATATACATGTCTATGATCCAATGAATGGAGGGTCTAGTTATATTAAACTCCCTATAGATATTGAGAAAAAGCAGGCGTGCATTAATGTTCAAAATAACTATGATAATGCGTGTTTTGCATGGTCAGTCCTGGCTTGCGAGAGAAATTACAATTACAAACATCATCCCTAGCGTCCCAGCAGTTACAAAGTCAAAGATATTAAGAGACTGTATAACTTTGACGGAATAGAGTTCCCTTTAAGAATCCAGGACATACCTAAGTTTGAGGCTCAGAATACCGCAATATCGGTCCACGTTTATGGCCTGGAGAAGAAAAGCAAGTCAGATGAGCAGAACAAGCATACAGTAGTAGGCCCTCTCCATTTCTCAAAATTTGCAGGTGAACGAGAGTTGCATGTCAACATGCTGCTCTTCTCCGAACGTGATAATTATCACTACGTCTGGATCAAAGACATGTCCCGACTCATTTCCTCCCAGTTAAGTAAAAATGATCATAAACGACATATTTGTATAAGGTGTTTGAATTATTTTTCATCTCAAGAGTTATTAGCGACACATCTATTAGATTGTGCATGCAAGGACCCGGTACGTGTTTTTATGCCCACTGAGGAAAATAAATTCATTAAATTTAAAAATGCTCACCACCAGCAGTGTTGTCCTTTTGTTGTGTACGCCGATTTTGAATGCTTGCTGGCTCCTATTACTCGTTGTGAAGGGAATCCCTTAGCCTCACACACAACCTTCACACAAAAACACGTACCTTATGCGGCTGCGTTCCAAGTTGTATGCGCATATGATTGTAAACTTAATAGCTATCAGTCTTACGTAGGGGACGATCCGGCGGTTTGGCTTCTCACTGAGCTTGAAAAACTTTCATGGCAAATTCACAAGCTCTACAGCATCAATATTCCCATGACCAAATCAAAGGAAAATGATGACTTGTATGAAAAGGCTGTTAATTGTCATATTTGCGGGCTGGCCTTAGATAGAAAAGCGGAGACTCCTCGTAGAGACCATGGTCATCTTACGGGTAAATTCCGCGGTGCAGCCCACAAAGCATGCAACTTGAAGTATCAGTTACCTACACACATACCCGTCTTTTTTCATAATCTGAGCGGGTATGACGCTCATTTTCTCGTTGAGCACTTGGCTAAGTTCGGTATGAAGAAGGATCAAGTCAATATCCTGCCTGAAAGTGTTGGAAAGTACATTTCTTTTTCAAAACGAATGACGCCGAAAATTACGCTCCGCTTCCTTGACTCTCTACGATTTATGCAAACTTCGCTCCAGAAACTTGTTGAGACTTTACCTCGGAATGATATGCATATCACTCGATCTGCATTTACCGATGAGGAAAAGTTTCAACTTGCGACGAGGAAAGGAGTTTTCCCGTACGAGTATCTTGATAGTATGGCAAAACTAAATGAAACCAGGCTTCCCGACATAACTTCTTTTACCAGTACTCTCACTGGCGATACCATAACTAACACAGATTATGAGCATGCCGTTAATGTATGGCAGGAATTCAACATCCCCAATTTGGGAGAATATGCAAGGTTATACATGGACACGGACGTTCGTTTGCTTGCAGATGTTTTCGAAAAGTTCCGGAGTGTATGTATGACCACGTACTCTCTGGACCCTGCCTTTTATTACACGGCACCTGGGTTGTCCTGGGACGCTATGCTCAAAAAAACGGATTGCAACATTGAACTTTTGACTGATGCTTCAATGCTTCTATTTTTTGAGCGAGGGATCCGCGGCGGACTTTGTCAATATGTTCACAGACACGCCAAGGCAAATAATCCGCGGATGGGTGTCGAGTACAACGCATCCCTTGATTCTAGTTACATTTTGTACTTAGATGTTAACAATTTATATGGGCATGCTATGAAGCAACCGCTGCCGGTTGCCGGGTTCTAATGGGTGCCTGAAGACGAATTGAAGGGATTAGGTGGACAGATAATGGGTCTTGCGGCCGATTCTGATGTAGGGTATGTGCTTGAGGCAGACATCGCGTACCCTAATAATTTGCATGGAGAGACAAGCGACTTGCCGTTATGTCCAGAGCAACAAATTCCACGAGGAAGCACCATCCCTAAACTGATGGCCACTGTTGGGGATAAGCAGAGGTATATTATTCATTATCGTAACCTCCAGCAGTGTCTCAGATTAGGAATGGAGCTCATTAAAATCACCCGGGCAATCTCCTTCAAGCAATCCCCCTGGTTGAAGTAGTATATTGAACTAAACACCGAAAAGAGGGCGGTCGCGAGTAATGATTTTGAAAAAGACTTTTATAAATTAATGAATAATTCCATTTTCGGGAAAACTATGCAAAATGTAAGAAATGAACGCGATATTGTTATTAGAACCGCATGGGAAGGGCGTTACGGCGTGAGAAAATGTATAGCCAGGCCAAATTTTAAGCGTGCCACCATCTTCAATGAAAACTTTGTTGCTGTGGAGATGTCGAAGACTGCTGTAGAGTTTATGAAACCCATCTATTTGGGGATGTGTATACTCGATATCTCCAAATTCTACATGTACCGATTCCACTATGAGTTTGCGAAACCTCATTTCATAGATCCAAAATTACTTTATATGGATACAGACAGCTTTATCTACTGGATCAAGAACTGTGATCCATATGAAGTAATTAGGTGCAATGGTAAAGAATTCGACACCTCTTCTTGTGAGATCAATAATCCTTATGGTATTGTTCCACAGAACAAGAAGGTTATCGGTCTCATGAAAGACGAGTCGAATGGTTTACCAATTGTAGAGTTTGTGGGACTGAGATCGAAAATGTATGCATATAGCACAGTAGACGGGAGCACTCTGAGGCGGGCAAAGGGTGTTAGACGGATCGCGTCTCGTGCGCTTACGGTCGAGGACTATTTGCAGTGCCTGTACGGTCGTAGCGTTGAAGGCGCTCATCCACACATGGTTCAACAAACTAGCATTCGATCACGAGCTCACGAGGTGTACACTGTGCTGCAGTCTAAAGTCGGACTGTCTGCTCATGACGATAAAAGAGTCATTTGTGAGGATGGGGTGGGAACCCTCCCAGACTCACACTATTTACTTGAAACGAAAGTAGGGGTGGGGGACTCTGGTTGAGTGATAGAGAGGGAATGAGCGTGTGAATGTTATGAATGTGAGCTATGCGTGGAAATAGTATGGCTCTTTTATCATAGTGTAAATAGTTGATGAGAGTGTTTTGTTGCGTGTATCAGTTTGCGTGCTTCCATGCATGTCTGAGTGTGCGAATGAGCGCGAACTTGTGTTAAGTGTGTGTGTGTATGTAAATATAATCATTATTTTTTCAAAGAAAATCATAATAAATAAAGTAGTCTTTATATCTACATATTGCTGACCATTATTAATATATATATGAAAAGGCTATAAATTTAGCCAATTAACTTCTGTATGAACAAAAAAAAAATAATAAAATTTTCTCACTTAATATATCCATCACTTCTAGTCATTATAGAGCTTAGATTTTAGTTTGTAAGTTTCACCAACCGCTAGCCATCCAGTCAGAACTAGTTTTTAAGTGTATGAGTTCCACTAATTAAATTCTTTCTATGTGTTCAATTGCTTGTTCTAGCGGAAAATGTTTCTAGACGTCCACTTTAAAGGAAAATATATATGTTCACCTTGTTCTTGTAGTTGAAAATCTTTAAATCGACTTACTTGGAAAAAAAATATATATTCAATTTGTTGTTGTTCTTTTCGAAAATGTTTAGAGTCATTGACTTGAAACAAATAGGTTTGGTATTAATTAAAAGTGCTTTGTTTTTCTGGTGGAACTTCATTAGCGATATTAGATACTTTGTAAGTTAGGGTAGTACCTCTGCATTAGCTTTAAAATTATATATAATTTATCTGAAGAGAATGCTTATATATTTCTTAATTATCTAAAATTGTTAAAAAATTGTCTAAAAAGATGTGGAATTTCAGATTTTTGGTTAAAAACCAATCTTATATCTGTAAACTCATATTTATATATAATGTGAAAAATGTTAAATTCTGATTTCAATAATAAACTCAGTTATTTCCTTCTAAAAAAATGTTGTTATTATTTGATACCCTAATAATGATTATTCTTTTTATTAAAAATATTATAAATTTATTTATGTGTGTATGCAGAATACGTACATACAGCCACATCGCAATGCATAAAGTTATAAGGTTTCCTGCTTTTAATCACAAGTGCAGGACTTCTGCTAGTTGTCACGAACACACACAGCCCAATGCATCGCTATCTCTTACAGTCCTACGTCAACAGATACTTTAGAGAGCGTAATCTGACGCATCGCTTTCCACAGCGGCCGCGAGGTCGGCAACTGGTGCAACCCCCTACCAAGCGTCAGCGGCTGCGCGTGTCTGTCGATTTCGACGGAGACCGCGAGATCGGCATCCGCACCTAACTATGACAGTAGGCTCATTCCACGTCAAAGGCCGGGGTATGTGTCTCTCTCGGACAGTTCCCTTCATATACAATATAAAAAGGATAAACTTACAATACTAGGGACGTTGGATGTCATAGAAAGAAAAAAACACTCAATCTTATAAATTATTATTTATTTCTAATAAAAGTGAAAAGTAATTTTACATTCTCATATGCAGATACAAATGCATTTTTTTGGTAATCGTTCTTCAGTCGATGGATGGATGGACAACCGTACCATTCAAGGTCTTGAATAGATGCAAATTTAAATATTTGACGCATCCAGGAGGTTTTGTCCTTTCCCTTCACGTAAACGATGGTGTCCTTGTGATCGAATAATTTAAGTGCGATCACCACATCTTTATAGGGTATGCCGGGATCATCCCAGTGAATTCCATGATAAAAATTAGTTAACCACAATGCACTGGTCCGTGTTTTACAAGATTTCACTTGCGTGAACGGTCTTGGTGATCGAATATTTGCGGAGAAGGTTTCAATTATTCCTGCGTCTTGTGTGTAGGCCACAAAAGCAACTTGTTTAAATACGAACTGTCTTCGCTCTCCATCATGGAATCCTTGAACATCTGCAATGATCTTCACAGGCTGAGTTGCCATCGTCAAATGATCAATGCATAGGACAGCATATTTTCATTTATACAGCTCGTTGCACAACACCTGTGAGCGGTGAGTAATTGATTATTCTGTCGTGTAGGACTAATGCATATGCAGCGGTGTGTTCTGGGAAATTTGTCGATGATTCAAATTCAATTCGAACGTCTATAGGTCCAGACTTAATTATCTCATTCTGTTTAGAGCAGTCTATTACAATGATCGGTGAAAGCTCTTTGAACTTACGAGGACTCAGTAGACACCCCCCTCCCTCTCCTTCAGCAATTTCATAGTAAGAAGGACGAAACCTTGCATACATGTCATACGCGAGGCTGTATACATTTTCATTCCATTGCAGATGTAGATTGTCATATGGGTAGAATTCTGAATTGAGGTAGACTTTGGCGTTAGTTAACTTGCAGTTATCGAACACGGTGGAATCGTTTGATGTATTTGCTCTTCTATCAGTCTGAAACGCAAGTATAATGAATCTGGGTGTCTCGATATGACTGGAGGTCTTAATAGCCCATGTTTGTCTGCTCGCGGTCGGTAACACTGGATACTCAAAGATCTCCCATGAGCGGAAGGTCAGTGACAGAAATGTGCCTGAATTCAACACTTTCAAAAGCTTCAATCGTTCCTCGTCGGATACACTGATGTGAGGCATTTTCCATATTAATTTGTTGATTGTGATCCTATTCTCTTCTTGAGCTCCTTGAATGTGCGAGTTATTGTCTGTCGCACTCCGCACGAGAATAAGTTCCTGTTTAGCGTTCATAATAATCTGTCTCATATCCTCAAAATATCCCATAAGTATTTTTAGAGGTATGCATGCAGTAAATCGCTTGTACTCCTGGGGTGTTCTACCCTCCGCATCGTCTATGAACCATCCAGCATTTTCTAAACTGTGCAGATCTGCTGGTGATGCCGAGATGTATGTTTTAAGGGTCGATGTTAGACCAACATTGCGTGTACGATCAATCTCAGAACCATTCAGTTCATAGCGAATCTCTTGGAAGAGGAATGCCAATGCGTTGCGTGTCAGCTTGGACCCCACTGTATCGGTGCCATCAGTTTTCTTGAATGACCCTTCGAGATATATGAAACTCTTGCACGGAAGAGTGAGTGTGTCCTGGTGTTGTATGACAATCCTGATTTCATCATTCTTGTTAAACGTGGTTGAAGCGTAAGATTTATGAGAGAAGTATTCATGACGTATAATTCTGTCATCATACTCTACTGGATTGGTTATATTGAGTGATGACGTCATTGCAGGGTTTGAGACCAACTGATTAAAGAAATTCGTAGTTCACAGGTGTTATCAGTTTGCTATTCAGTAGCGAAGTGGCGCGCTGTGTATTGCGTGCACTTGTATTATACCGCAAGCCCATCTTGTTTTAGATGTAATCGTATAATGATTTCCTCACCGCGAAAGTCGACAAGTTTATTATTCTGATCTACAATACGCAGCTCCAAATAGCCCAATGTCTGAGCAGTCACTGGAAGGTATATTGCATTGGCAGGTGTCTCAACAATCTTATACCCCGCTGCAACTGAGGGGAAGAATCCGTAAATAGTGTGAATGAGAGTATCGTTGAGATAGGAATTCGTAGCAATGTTACACTCGACACGTATTGTGCTGACTGGGAGTATATCCACAGACTGATTGGACTTGTAAAATTTTGTTGGATCTTTCTTCAAAATCTGCCCTTTTGTGAATCCAAGCAGGGGTCCTATTGAATGTTTCTGGCTAAAGTCAATCGTTGCATTTAGAGTCCTTACTTCAGATTTAAGTGTATTGATGTTTGCACGTAGTTCAATGCCTTTTCCAGACTGTTTTAAGAGTTCGTTTAAATCGTCAATATCGTATGCACCAGATTCTATTTCAAGAATATCTTTTTCACCATTAATATCGAGATGCAATTTATTGTTAGTGTTGGTGATATTCGGGATGCTGTTGTACGTCTCCAGTCCAATCAATGCAACACTCCATTGACCTGCACTCAAATCAATTGGTGGGAAGTAATTTGCACGCAATACAGATGACCGTCCTTTCAACGTCAAAGTGTACGACATTGCATCTGAACGTCAACTGATGAATGAAGGTTTAAACATCCTGCTTATATACGTTAGTTCTTGTTCTTATTCTTCTTCTTTGTGAACGTCAAGAGAAAGATGATGCAAAGATGTCCGCAGAGGTATGTATTAAAGTCCTGATACCGTTGATAATTGTATAGCACATGTCTTCTGTGAGTGAAGTATTGCTGTAATTCTTCGGGTGGTTGCAGGTCACCAAAGGAGTAGAAATAGTAGACTACCCCAGCGTCTTTCATAACGTACGCCACCCAGTGGGTGCCAGGACCTCCGACAACATCTAAATTCACAATACCGCATTCACCAGTTTTCCACATAGTCTTAGGTAATGTATCTCTCATAAACACACCACGGAATCTTGGTATCTTGAATTTATGTCTAACAAACTTAAGGAGGTCTGTATTTGTGAGTGGTCGATCTGGTAGGACCGCTATTGGGCTTTTTTTTTTTTTATTTATGAATAGACCAAGACCCTTCTTGTACGGTTTCAAGTATAGACCTTTTCCAATGACTGCTGCTTCCATCATGCGGTTATGTCTTCTCGCCTCTTCTAACTGGTTTTGCGAGTTTTGCGCATTCTTGACTGTTCGAGCGATAGCTGCAGCCCCACCGGCGAGCGAACCTACCGCTGAGAGCGCGGAGAGGGCTGGGATGAGAAAAGGAATAAGACCTCCGGATGTCTTGGGTATCGGTAGAATGCGAGGTGCTTTAACGGATCTTCTCGTTGGTGATTCTTTGTCCTTCATTGCGTTTTTAGCTGCATACATGGCTGTCAGGATACATTTCTTCAAAGAACCCTTCTTGTTCTTCATGTTTAGTGCGCGACGTGCAGCGTTCATAACGCGCTTGAAATTCATCACTCCTAATCCTAACTTGATTTTTCCGCGCATGGTTTTATCAACTGCGTATGCTGCGATGCGTTGACCTATACCAATATCTTTTCTTTTCCGTAGCGCCTTAGCTTTATCAGCTAAAATCCTATCTGCAATGTGACGACTTGGTAGATCTTTATTTGCTTCGTATGCAATGTCGTGTTCCATGCACGCTTCGTCAAGCAGATTCACTCCCTTATCACCTCGCGCCAAGCGTTTCTGAAGCTTTGTCCCAGGTCCGCAGTAGTTATACCCCGGGATGTGTAATTCCAAAGGTAGTTTGTCGAGAACACCACCGCCTCCTCTAATGTGCCCTCGATCGCGCATGTCAGGCTACTGTGGTGGTTGTGGACGATGAATGTTCATTATATAGCAAATCCCTGGCATCAATCCAACTGTTTTGTGTAGCAGGAAAACCAAGCCATTTGACTAAGGCTTTATTTCCAAGTCGTCTTATGACTCTCTCCACGAGAAAAAGATCTGGTTGTGAGCTCTTCTGCATCTCCTCAGTGTAGAAGGAGCCTGCAATTTCTTCACCTTTACTGTCTTTCAATAAATAAGTTCTAGGATTCGTTCGCTTCACATTTGAAACTGTAAATATCTCAGTTGACCAGTTCGGTAGGTATGATTTCTCAAATGCGGTCTTGTGTTTTGAGATACGCACCAAATCACCTACATTAAATTTCTGTTTGCGTGGATCCAGTATCTTAATGTGAAAGTATACCGTATCCATGAGTGTGTTATCACGAACATCAATTGGCCGCATTTTTATTGTGCTATGTTTGGTTCTATTATATTGAACAATTATTTCTGGGAGGATATCTGTCCATTTGTATGAGCCACGAAGGTTAAACCGCATCCACATTCTACCTTTTATTGTTCTGTTCAAGCGCTCTACGATACTTGCCTTCAGGTGAGTGAATGTCGAGTAGTGATGTATTCCATACCGCTGCATCACTGTCTTGAAGTACCTATTGTAGAACTCACCACCATGATCGGTTTGGAAATTGTCAGGGCATCGATTGGTTCCTATCTGTAGCAAGCGTTCAAAAGCATCAGCGACATTTGGTCCGGTTTTTGTCTTGACTGGTACTGCCCATGCAAATTTGGAGTATGTATCAATAACAATTAAAATGTATTTGAAGCCATTATTCTCATGTGAATATTGTCGCATATCTACAAGATCAGCTTGCCACAAGTCATCTATCCCTTTAATTATGACATGCCTGCGCGGGTATGTTTTGCGTGCTGGTTTGTGTAGTTCTCGAACTACGGTCTCCATACTTATTTGATGATACCTCTCTCTCGAAGCTCATAGATTATGGAGATAACTTCATTCGAATGAGCTGTATTACCTGCAGCAGCTGATGCCATGAGCAGACGTAGTCGATCTATTAGTTCGTTGGGGTCGTCATAATATATATACTGAGGGACTCGATTGTTCACTGCCTTAAGACCAATGTCAATACCATCTCCGCTGCTGGCACCGTTGTTGTTGTTTTGGTCTTCAAGTATTGGTTTTATAATGGTTTTATACTTCCTGTTGGTTAGGCTTTTGGTGATCTTGTGTACACCAGTCATGTGTAGTATTTGACGGTACGTGTCCTTATCACTAACTGAATAATTTATAGGTTTTTTAGTTGGTCTTAGGAAAATAAGATTCATTAAGCCTGGTGTTCGGTCAAACTGTCTATCAGCTATTTGTATATTGTCTTCTGTTACAGTTATGGGATGCGTGCCCAACATGTATGGTCTTCCTGGGCTAACGCCGAATGTTCTATCTATCTGGCCTGGTGCGTGACTAATAATGAATTCATCAATGGCTTGACTGTCGTTTTGGGTCGTTTTTGTTTTTGGTGAGAGCTGTCGGAGAGACTCAGTAACGGGCTTAAAGGTCTCTCTTAGTGTTTGCTGACGATCAATATACCCTAACCTAAGCAACCGTAATTTCTCTCGGACTGCTTTACGGGCTTGAATGACTTTCTGTTTGGTCGTCGACATCTCAACGTATACTAATCAGACGTCTCTGCGACATGAGGCTTTATATATGCATTCATTTTCTTCAGCTTCTTAGTATGATCACGATCACCCTTATCGACAACAATGAGGTCTACATCTATTTTTCTCTGAATATGATCGACCTTTTCAGTTAAGTCGGTTACTTTCTTACTGACTTGATTAACTAGCTCATTTAACTGATTCACCATTCTCAGAAGGGTTTGGTAATAGGTCTCTAGTTCCCTGCGCATACTTGCAACTTTAAGAGCCATAGCTTGAATTTTCGCATCCATGTACAAGCGAATGTTCTGTCTGTGTACACCAATCATCTAAGGTTGAGAGGTGGACATACGCGCGAATTTGTCCATGGTATGACGTAGACTGATGTGTTAACGTCTATTACCTTGTTATATATGCAAAAATTCTTGAAAGTTTCGTCTGTATCTACCCTCATACAGTTTTCTTGTTTTATCAATAACGAGAAACCCATACTGTGAATGGTTCCAACAGTCTGCACATATCTTTAAGAAATCATTGAACGACATATCCGTCCCCACATGTGCTTGGTAAATGTGTCTTAAATTAAGATTGTCTTGCTTGAAGGCTATAATGAGATTTGCGTTATCCCTAACAAGTTGTTTGGGGATTCTGGAATATGTTTGACTTAGATAAAATACATCAGCACCCATATGGCGACCGAAAGAGAAATATTTGTGAATTTGGTCTTGGTTTTCTACTGCAACATCGTCAAATATGAATACTGTGTTTGGTTTTGTTTCTTCAGGTGGGGGGATATCAGAGCTTTCACTGAATGTTGTGTATGTAACGCCATCTACACCTCGAAATATCTCATGCAATAGCTGATACTTGGGTTGAAAGAGTGTTTTTGAGAATAGACAGACATGTTCAAATCGGACACCTTGCACATGAGTTAGCAGAGTCATGAGGACATTAGTCTTGCCGCAGTTGGATGGGCCTACAATAATTGCTCTTATATTATCGGGAAGGAGAATTCCGTTTTTCTTGTTCTTCTTCTGCTCTTCACTTGAATCTTCACATGACCAGTCACCGACAACAAAGTCCTTGTGGTGAGGGTGCTTCACCCAGCCAGCCATGATAGTAAATGAGCCATGTACAAACAAGTACTTGACATATATAGAAAATATAACTGAGAGGATAATAATAATATTTGTGTGTAGCCAGTATAGTTCGATCAATTAACCGATTGAGCTATACTGCCTACACGAGGAACACATGTATGAAGAGTAAGATGGTCATAATTTGAGTAGAATTAAAAAATTATTGGATCAATTTGTTTATAATAGGAGTGGTGGTCTGAAATAAAAGAGAAACAGGAGATAAGATTAAATATAAATTATTTATTTAAAAATCATACATTGGATGTACTATTTCTGAGGTGTTATCATAATCTGCACGTTTCTTCTTAGAACCTGTACAATATATACCAAATAATTCTCTTTGGTTGGCAATAAATTCTGCACGTATCTCACGCAATCCGATAGGTGACTCCGAGTACTCTGGTTTTTGACACACGCATTTCAATTGGATGTCTGTAGTTTTAATGGCCATATGCGAACGAAGATGCTGCTCAAAATCGTCAATATGTATATTATTAACACGTAGAGAGTTTTTAACATCACTATATGCTGCCTCTATGCTAGGAACCCAACGATTCAGTCTCTCGAGAGCAAACCGTATAGAGGAGTCTAGGTTGAATAATTTGATAACTGATGGATGCCTTAGATAGACGCTGTCGACACCTGATTTAATGCATAAGGCGCAGTCATCATATACAGTAGTAATGGAAAGTGTGACATCGGCAAGACGAATTTCTGGTGGGGGATGAGTTGGGTCATATTCGGTGGTCATTTGTTGATTGATGTAGCGCTCTGCATTACAGATCCCTGCCCAGTCGAACTCGGAAATCGGGACTTTAACACTTTTGGAAATATTTTCAATCTCCATTATAGCTTGGATCCCCCAGACATGATGGACGTCTATAGCAATGTTCACACGTTTGGAACCACTGGAGGTTAAATTATATGTCGTGGTGAATAGCGTAGCCGCACTAGACGTATTCTTTTTATTTACAGTATCTAAACTCGGTGGTTGCACTATCACGGGAGTGTTCGATTGTGATGATTTATATGTAGGCATCCAGTACTGACCACCATTTAGTTGATCTTTAACACCACCAGTGGTTGAATTCGTTGTGTGGTGAGCAGATCGAGCTTCTTCATCACACAAGTTGCTGAGTGGGACGGAGAGCAGCAACTCCTTGTCCTGCTCCAACATGTGAGCTACAGGATCCCACGCGGTCGCTACTGGATCAAATGAGTCGGCTGTCGCTGGTGTAGGTCCGGATGAGATGGTTAACGAAGCTAATGATGATGCAGGTTCGGACGCGTCTGCGGAGCTAAGCATGGTTGCGTTTGACTCTGTTGAAAAAAGAAGATGAATGAGTAGATATTAGCGAATAAGTGAAAACATTGAATAATAAGGATAATGAACGAGATAGAATAATGTGAAATATGATACTTACTTTTCCGTTTGATCCTGTTCTGAGTGACTGCACTGGAGGTCGACTGGTGCTTCATGATTGTTCTTCTTAGTCTCTCGCTGACTGAGTGACCAAGACTGAGGTCCCGGAACTTAACCTATATATGTCCTACAATGAGGTCATAGGATAGTTGAATCCTATTGGTAGAAGTCGAACATGTGACTCAATTAAGGGATCGTATTGGATACAGCCATTTCCACCACCGCCATCTCTCTCTATGTCACAACCCCGCGCCAGTAATAACGACTAGAGAGTCAACACTTGCCTGATACACTGCGTGCGACCTTGTCGACTAACGATGTTTTGGAAAAACATGTTATGAAAACATTTCATGTCTAGCGTGTATACGTAGGTGGGGGGAGGGGGGTGGGGGTTGGTGACGGTATTTTGGAATGGCGCCGGCCGTGTCCCAATACTTGTAGGATATGGTTCAGTAATGTTGTAGCTCCGTCCTTTTGTCCTACTTATATAAAAGGGTGCCTAAGTCTGTCTCCTCCACATACAAGCCTGGACGACGGTCGAACGCTCCGGACGATCCTCCTAACTGATTTTTTAAACAATAAAACTGGAACTTTATCTTTCATTTCGCTGTCTCCTATTGCCGCACCAGCCTCTTCGACGAGTGACTGGATAGAAACCAGAAGCCTTCGACCCGGGTAGTGATTTAACATAGGACCGGAATTTTCTGTGGTCGTCGGCGAGGGCCTTTGCTAAAGGTACGACGGTGTAAGGTGTCTGCTTCACGCATGGACGTTTTTACATTCGCACGAATTTCCACAACCTTTAGCATTTTCCGCATGTTGTTACAATACCATGCGGAAAACCTTCTTTTCATTCTATATCTACGTCTACGTGGATACTCTGCAAATCACACTGAAGTCCCTGGCAGAGCGTCCAGCGAACCACCTTCTCTATAATATTCTGTTACTCCAATCTCGAAGAGCACACGGAAAAAAACGAACACCTGTATCTTTCCGTGCCTGCTCTGATTTACCTGATTTAATTACGATTACCGTTTCTTCCCATATAGGTAGGTCGGCGTCAAAAAATATTTTCACATTCGGAGAAGAAAGTTGGTAATAGAAATATCGTTAGAAGGTTCCAGCGCAACGCAAAGCGTCTTTGTTTTAATAACGTCCACCCCAAATCCTGCATCAAGTCAGTGACACTCTCTTTTCTATATAGCGATAAAACAAATCGTGCTGCTCTTCTTTGAACTTTCTCGATTTACTACATTAATCCTATGAGGTAAGGATCCCAGGACGCACAGCAGTACTATAAAAGAGGACGGTCAAGCGCACTGTAGGCCATCTCTTTAGTAGATCATTTACATTTTGTAAGTGTTCAGCCAATAGGACGCAGTCTTTGGTTTGCCTTCCCCACCACGTTTTCTGTGTGTTCTTTCCAATATAAATTGTTCGTGATTGTGATCTCTAGGAATTTAGTTGAATTTACACCCTTAATTTGTTAACCGATTTATCATGTAACCGAAGATTAACGGGTTCCTATCATCACACATGTGGATGATCTCACATTTTTCATTATATACGGTCCAAAAATGGTTCAAATGGCTCTGAGCACTATGGGACTGAACTTGTGAGGTCATCAGGCCCCAAGAACGTAGAACTACATAAACCTAACTACCTAAGGACATCACACACATCCGTGCTTGAGGCAGGGTTCGAACCTGCGACCGTAGCTGTCGCGCGGTTCCAGGCTGTAGCGCCTAGAACTGCTCGGCCACCCCAGCCGGCTATGTGGGGTCAATTGCCAATTTTCGCACCATGCAGATGTCTCCTCTAAATCGTTTTCCAATTTGTTTGCTCTTCTGATGACTTTACTAGACGATAAACGACAGTACCATCTTCAAACAACCTAAGACAGCTGCTCCAGATTGTCACCTAAATTGTTTATATAGATAAGGAACGGCAAAGGGCATATAACACTACCTTTGGGGAAGACCAGAAATCACTATTGTTTTACTTGATGACTTCCCATCAGTTGCTACAAGCTGTGACCTTTCTAACAGGACATCATGAATCCAGTCACATACCTGAAACCATATTCCATAAGCACGGAATTTCACTACAAGCTGCCTTTGTGGTACAGTCAAAAGCCTATTCGCTAACCTAGAAATACGGAATCAATTTGAAATCCCTTGGCAGTAGCACTCAGTTCTTTGTGTTTCACGAGTACGAAGTTTTCTAAGTTCGTGTTGACTGTGTGTCAATAGACCGAACCCTTCGCCGCATTTCATAGTGTTGGAACTCAAAATACGTTCCAAACTTCTGTTGCGTATCGACGTTAACTACATGGACCTGTAATTTAGTGGACTATTCTACCTTTCTTTAATATTCTTCGAAATATGTAGACCATTTCCAAAGGGTGTCATACTGAGAGGATTTTTAAAATGCATGACGTGGATTTTTTAAGGGCTCATCGGTTGGTTAAGAAAAGATGCGCTGTGATACAATTACAGATTTTTTTAAAGACAGTTGGATTTGACCGTCAGTAGGACAGCTCCCAATTCTCCTGCAGCGGGTCAGACGTGCACGCCGTTCGTGTGTGAATCATCTTTTACGAGCTTCAAACAGGGGCAACTTATTTTCACTTAGCAGTGTGGTTACTAATTCGCATTTTCAATTTGTTGTATGTTTCAGTGTTTATTATATAGAGTTCATCATATGAATAAACCATATGTAAACATTACGCCATGTATTCTACCACGGTTGTAGGAATCTCATTGCATTTCATTTCACGCTCAGCAGAAGCAAAGTGCCACATTTTCACCGCTCCTTTTACGATATGCTGTTCTGCATTCCGCCAGCGTTCAACAGTAGAGTGCGATAGAACTTTTTGCATCAGTTCCCGTAAGTCCGGTGGCTTAAATATCTTGCTCTTTCTCTTGAAAATTCCTTACCTTGGCTCCAGATCAATTTTGCTGTGTTCAAATTGCAGTGGTACGGTGACAACTGTAGAAATGCAGCATTTGTACGGTGTGTTCAATGCCGTGGGAGCTGTTTTCCGCGTTTGTACGACGCTTATCACCCAGGAGATCACATCTGCGAAATAAAACAATGGGTATAGTCCAGTTGAAGAGTACTTGATTTTTAATTTTTGTCCCAAAAATTTATTTCCTAGTATTTTCTTGTTTAAAAGACTGACAATATTTCATAAAATATCGATGATTAAAAATTTATATTTGTAAAGAAAATCTGAATTTTACGTGTGATAAGTATGATCAAGATGTGCGTTTTTCAGAAAAAATGAAGATTGTGTGTATTTTAATTAACGTATATTTGATGAATATTATATTTAAATTGTGTAGGTATTAAAACCGAACGAAAAAACAAAACAGCACACGGGCTGATTCGATCCCGCGACCCATAATAACCTAATATCATTCTAGAGTGCTACCGATTACACCTTGGATGTCTATAGCAATTTACGCCTAAACTGTACTAAACACACTAAACTGTACTAAACACACTCACTCAGTAAACTTCAAAGGCGATTTTCTTTGTAAACTTCCGAGAAACATTAAGAACAACCTGTTTCTTACCATTTTAACGGTTTTTCACGCACGTGTTTCACTAAGGAGCGGGAAACAGTGTTATCCACTTTTCCAGTATCTGTAAACAGTACGATAACGAAGCACTTACTGACAGCGACTGTACACGATGGTGGGAATGAGAACTTCGCGAAGAACAAATTTGACGGCTGTTAATACATCAGAATTTCTTGAAGTTTCAATTACTGTAACACAGTAATAAGATATCTAATACGTAAGTGGTACAGCTGCTGACCAATCATCACGTTTGTGTTTGTTTAAACCTGCTTTATTCTTATGATGAACGAAGCATAGCCACAATCATCCGTTTAAATAGCTGTGTAGTCTAAAGCACCACTGATTGTATCGATACTTGTATCGATCGTCATATCGTACAGACTTTGTTTTCGTTAGAACAGTTCAGCGTCGGTTAGACCGTCAGTGAGACAGTTCCTTACGTTCCTATAGCAGACCAGCCGACTGCACCGATCGTTTCAGAATTATTTTCATTTTCCCGTGAGGTTACTATCTAGAGGATATTTCCTCTGTCTTTAGATAGGAACTGTGATATGAAGATGGAGCTCACCATCTGCAGCAACGTCGACAGAAGCGATTGTAGTCCTTTGGTTCAGAGACGAATGGAGGGTCTGAATCAGAGGCTCAGGCGGATCTGCGACCGTGTAGGCTGCACAGATTCCTCGACATCCGTCATAAGTTGGTGGTGGGTTTTCTGATTCCGCTTAATATATCAGGGAACCACTACACATAGGAAGCAGCTAAGCGAGTAACAGGGGCTGTGTGGAGGGGACTTGATGGCTTTTTTTTTTTAGATTAGAGGGGCTGGGGAAGCTATAGAAATGGCGTCAGTCAAAGAGGGTGCCGGGCAAACACAGAAAGAAAGGGTAGCAACAATCGGTACAGCAATTGTACATTTTCGTGGCTGTGTTGGGAAATAACCAGAGCTCCGATAATGGAAAGCTAATATAATTACAGGTACTTAAGCCAGGAATAAGATGAGCCCCAGATTCTACAAAGGACATAACCGTTTTCAGAAAGGATAGTTTAAACACAGTTAGTAGGGGAGTGTTTATTGCTGTCAGAAGCAGTTTGTCTTGTAGTGAAACTAAAGCAGATAGTTCCTGTGAGCTAGTATATGTAGAGGTTATAGGCCCACTTTACAACCAGAATGAATTAATAATTGGTTCCTATTACCGACCTGTCGACTCACGTGCTGTATTTACTGAATATTTGACACAAAACTTGAGTCTCATTTGAAATGGGTACGCTCCTCATAAAGTTATGGTTGGTGGTAATTTCAATCTACCCTCGATATATTACCGAAAATATATATTTAAAGTCGGTGGTGGGAATAAAACATCGCCCGAAATCGTACTGAATGTTTTCTTAAGATATTATTAGCAATTTATTAGTTCAACAGCCCATTCGAAGTCTAAATGGTTGCGAAAACATACTTGACCTATTAGCAACCAATAATCCTAAGCAAATAGAGACCATCGTAACGGATACGCCAAATAGCGACCACAGGGTTGTTGTAGCATGACTGAATTACCTTAACATCCTTACCCATGGAAAATAAACGAAAAATACAGCTGTTTAAAAAACAGATAAAAATTCGCTTGACTTCCCCTATCTAAGTGCAGACCAGATGCTGTTTAAATTCAAAGGAATAATATCAACAGCAGTTGGAGAATATACAGGGTGGTCCGTTGCTAGTGACCGTGCCAAATATCTCACGAAAGAGGCATCAAACGAAGAAACTACAAAGAACGAAACCCGTCTTCCTAGATGGCGCTGCCATAGGTCAAACGGATATCAACAGCGTTTCTTTAAATAGGAACCCCAATTTTTTATAACATATTCGTGTAGTACCTAAAGAAATATGAATTTTTTAGTTTGACCACTTTTTTCGCTTTGCAATAGATGGCGCTGTAATAGTCATTCCGCCAATGCGGACGGTATTTGCTTGCCGCGCGGGATTAGCCGAGCGGTTACCGGCACGGTAGCTCAGCGTGTTCGGTCAGAGGGTTAGCTGCTCACTGTAATAAAGAGCTGAGTTGATGGATCCACAACGAACTTAAACGTGTGTCTTACGACGTCCGCTCCGAGCAGATACAACGAACGATCGCGAACAAAATGAGTTAAAAAAAAAAGCGGTCTAAGGCGCTGCAGTTATGGACTGTGTGGCTGGTCCCGGCGGAGGTTCGAGTCCTCCCGCGGGCGTGGGTGTGTGTGTTTGTCCTTGGGATAGTTAGGGTTAAGTAGTGTGTAAGCTTAGGGACTGATGACCTTAGCAGTTACGTCCCATAAGATTTCACAACATTTAAACATTTTTGGCATTTGCTTCGTGATACATTACCCGTGTCAAAATGGACCGTTTACCAATTGCGGAAAAGGTCGACATCTTGTTGATGTATGCCTGTTGTGATCAAAATGCCCAACGGGCGTGTGCTATGTATGCTGCTCGGTATCCTGGAAGACATCATCCAAGTGTCCGGACCGTTCGCCGGATTGTTACGTTATTTAGGGAAACGGGAAGAGTTCAGCCACATGAGAAACGTCAGCCACGACCTGCAATAAATGATGATGCCCAAGTACGTGTTTTAGCTGCTGTCGCGGCTAATCCGCACGTCAGTAGGAGACAAATTGCGCGAGAATCGGGAATCTCAAAAACGTCGGTGTTGAGAATGCTCCATCAACATCGATTGCACCCGTACCATATTTCTATGCACCAGGAATTGCATGCCGACGACTTTGAACGTCTTGTACCGCTCTGCCACTGGGCACTAGAGAGATTACGGGACGATGACAGATGTTTTGCACGCATTGTATTTAGCAACGAAGCGTCATTCCCCAACAACGGAAACGTAAACCGGCATAATATGCACTATTGGGCAACGGAAAATCCACGATGACTGCGACAAGTGGAACATCAGCGACCTTGGCGGGTTAATGTATGGTGCGGCATCATTATGGGAGGAAGGATAATAGGCTCCAATTTTATCGATGCCAATCTGAATGGTGCAGTGTATTCTGATTTCCTACGTAATGTTCTACCGATGTTACTGCAAGATGTTTCACTGCATGACAGAATGGCGATGTACTTCCAACATGATGGATGTCCGGCCCATAGTTCATGTGCGGATGGTTGAAGCGGTGTTGAATAGCATATTTCATGACAGGTAGATTGGTCGTCGAAGCACCACACCATGGCCCGCATGTTCACCGGATCTGACGTCCCCGGATTTCTTTATGTGGAGAAAGTTATAGGATATTTGCTATCGTGATCCACCGACAACGCCTCAGGAAATGCGTCAGAGCATTGTCAATGCATGTGCGAATATTACGGTTGGCGAACTACTCGCTGTTGAGAGGATTGTCGTTACACGTATTGCCAAATGCATTGAGGTTGATGGACATCATTTCGAGCATTTATTGCATTAATGTGGTATTTACAGGTAATCACGCTGTAACAGCATGCGTTCTCAGAAATGATAAGTTCACAAAGGTACATGTATCACATTGGAAGAACCGAAATAAAATGTTCAAACGTACCTACGTTCTGTATTTTAATTTAAAAAATCTACTTGTTACCAACTGATGGTCTAAAATTGTGTGCCATATGTTTGTGACTATTACAGCGCGATCTATCACGAAGCGAAAAAAGTGGTCTAACTAACACATTCATATTTCTTTACGTACTACACGAATAAGTAATAAAAATGGGGGTTCCTATGTAAAGAAAAGCAGTTGATATCCGTTTGATCTATGGCAGCACCATCTAGCGGGCCAACCATAGCACCATCTGGTTTCCTCCTTCAAGCTGGACAAGTTTCGTTCTTTGTAGTTTTTTCGTTTGACGCTTATTTCGTGAGATATTTGGCCCGGTCACGATCAATGGACCTCACTGTATACTACTTGGTTTAATAAGAGGTGGTTCTGATCCCACATGTTACCCAAAATAGGACAGAACACTTTTACAGAAGCAACGAAAGAAACCATGCCAAATTTAAAATAACAGAAAACTTGCAAGCCCGACGACGTTTTACATAGACTCGAAATTTAGGTTTAACTTTAATGCGAGATGGTTTTAATAGTTTCCACAATGAAACCCTGAATCGAAATCTGGCAGGAATATCAAAAAGATTTTGGTCGTAAGTCAAGTACACCAGCAGCAAGACCGAATCCGTGCAATGACAATGGTGATGTTACTGATGCCATCGTCACTAAAGGCAAGTTACTGAACACGGTTTTTCGAAAATTCCTCCACCAATGAAGACGAACTAAATATTCCAGAATTTGAATCAAGAAGAGCTATCAACCTGAGCAACTTAGAAGTAGATATCTTCATTTAATCGAAGCAGCTTAAATCATTTAATAAAGGCAGGACCCTGTCCAAACTGTATATCAATGAGCCTCCATTCAGAGTATGCTGATACATTATCGGCAATAGCGGGTGAATCTTTGGCAATGCCAGCCACTCGTGCCGGCGAAACGTCAGTAAAATCATCAGATGAACGTCTGCCGATGAACCGGAGAGAGAAGCCAATACGCAGTTTGTCAACAAGTGGCCATGAAAGCCTTAACAATTTTGTAAGCTTCTATAAGTTTGAACAGCAGGAGAAAGTTATTTTCCCGAAGTGAAGCCGTCAGAACGAATTGAGAGCTGTGCCTGCATAGCGCAGACGGCGAGAGCATTGTACGTAAAATGCAAAGTTCAATGCCCGTCTCCTTGTCTGGCATACAGTTTAACCTGACAGGACATTTCAAAACAACGCACAGGCCGCTGCGAAGAGAAACGTTCATTCTGTGGACTCCTGAAACTTCGATTCCCTGCAAACCATTCTTTCATTCCCGACTAGAAACTTCAAACGAAGGTCGACGAAATTTGTCATCCGCTTCTGCAAACAAAATCTGTCAAAACTTTTCTTCGCAAAACATCGACCGACGGTCACAGTACACTGTTTGCCTGTGTGGGCGCCTAGAATTGCTGTCATAGCCAAAGCTACCTGTGCATGCCCTGCGGCGCTGGCAGAAATCCCGTTATATAGCGTCCTTTTTCGGTCGGGTTACTGAAACAACTTCGGTCTGTGACGGTTGTACATCGTTCATGTTTCGTGTGTATGGACGCTAGAAGCAAATCGACAACCTGCAAAAAACGCACAGTTTTGTGTATTAATCCAAGCGTTAAATTCACGTCTCTGGACTGCCGGTGGAAAATAGAACGGAAAGGAAGCGGACCTGAACCGGGACACAGCTTTCCTGTTGCGTTTTTACACGAAGCGAGAGGCACCCTTTTGTGTAGTTTATGAACTTTGCCGCACGTTCGAAGGCTCTAGGGAAGTGAATATTTCTCTCCAGTTTTCTGTATCGAGAAGATAAATTCAGCAGTAGTGAACGCACCTGAAGGAATGAGAACAAAGAGAAACTAAATTCTCATGAACGGGATGCACATGGCCAGACGTATAATTAATATCAGGAAACTAATTATTGGCTACAATGATGTGATATTATGCAGTAGAATTCAGCAAAATTTAAACTTAAGCTTAATTATTGAATTTGGAAATAATTGTTCCCTGCAACAACTTATTTGAGACCGCGTGCTATCGCTTACGGAACTAGTACGAAGAAACTGATGGGAAGTCGTCTAGCTCCGGAAACAACGGACAAAGTTCATAACAAACAAAAAAATTGGAAAAATAATTAAATAAGTCTATTGAAACTTCCTGGAAGATTAAAACTGTGTGCCGGACCAAGACTCGAACTCAGGACCTTTGTGTTTTCAATAGCGTTTTAATTGGCCAATGAGCGTTTAGAAAGCACAGCTTCATCGCCATGAGTTTATTTCTCATTGAAGTTCCACCAGCACCCCAGAAACGCGCGTGTGTGGGAATTATGGGCTGTTAACGTTTCTATTTACGAAGCTGTGGTGGAATATACACACAATAACAGAAAAATATATGCAGATACTTCTTGAAATTTATACCCGCGAATGAAGCCTCGCAGCGTAATATCATACACAAAATAAATCAACAGAATCCACAAGTTCAGTTTAAGTCGAAACTAAAATCTACATACGCTGTCTGATCAGAAGTATCCGCCGTGCACCTATAAGAGCACTTCAATGTTCGGTGTGTCCACTCTTCCCCAGCTTGAACTCTCCAGCGGACACTTACAATTAGTTTTATGAATGAAACTTCCTGGCAGAGTAAAACTGTGTGCCGGACAGAGACTCGAACTCGGAACCTTTGCCTTTCGCGGGCAAGTCCTCAACTAACTGAGCTACCCGAGCACGACTCACGTCCCTTCCTCACAGCTTTACTTCTACCAGTACCTCGTCTCTTACCTTCCAAACTTTACAGAAGCTCTCCTGCAAACCTTGCAGAACTAGCACTCATGAAAGAAAGCCACAGCCTGGGGGATGTTTCCAGAATGAGATTTTCACTCTGCAGCGGAGTGTGCCCTGATATTAAACTTCCTGGCAGATTAAAACTGTGTGCCGGACCGAGACTCGAACTCGGGAACTTTGCCGACTCGTGCAAGTGCTCTACGAGGTAATGGCGGAAGTAAAGCTGTGAGGACGAGGCGTGAGTCGTGCTTGGGTAGCTCAGTTGGTAGAGCACTTGCCCGTGAAAGGCAAAGATCCCGAGTTCGAGCCGCAGTCCGGCACACAGTTTTAATATGCCTGGCAGATTCATATCTGCGCACACTCCGCTGCAGAGTGAAAATCTCATACATGTTTAAGAATATCTATTAAGGAACGGCACCCCTTCTTAACCAAGAGCCGAATCCATAGAAAGTAATGATATCGTACGCTGGGATCTGGAACGGAGTTGACGTTATAACTCATCCCAAAGTTGTTCCGTTGGGTTCAGTTCGGGACTGTGCGCCGGCCAACACATTTCAGAAACCACTACCTCGGCGATGCTGCTTTATGACAGGGTGCATTGTCATGATGATATAGTCACCATATCGAAATTGCTTCTGTACTGGGCGCAGTAATAATGCTGTAAAACGTCTTTATATTCTTGACCTTTTAGGCTTTTCTTAGGCGCAGTAAAGGGACCATACCTCCGTAATTCACGGTTAGCACTGCTCTCGACGGGCAGCTAACGTTCTGCAGGTATTCGCAAAACACAAACTCTTCCATCAGACTGAATTAGGATATAGAGTGGTCCATGGTCCACCACACCAAATGACTCTTTTCCAGTCATCCACTCTCAGGCGGCGACTCTCTTTACACCACGGCAAGCATCTTTTAGCAATGCCTGTAGAAATGTGTGGCTTATGAACTGCTGCTTGATCATTGTATCCTATTCTTTTTAACTCAGTCATTGTGCTAGATGGACAGCAGGAAGCAGTATGGCACAGGGGAGTAATTCCATCAACTGGTTTAATGCGATTTTTTAGAACTTCCCTCCGAAATGTACAACGGACCCCGTCCGTCAGGACATGCCGTCTGCCTTGTCTCCATTTAGCTACGACTGTTCCATCGTTGTTTCACTTCATAATCACAACATCAACACTCGACTTGGGACTGAAACGCCCCTGATGGATTGGTTACTTAGGTGGCATCCAGTGACTGGGCCACGTTTGAAGCCATTGAGCTGTCTTGAGCAATCCGTTCTGCTGATACCGCTTCTCTGCTCCTAACATAATACTCCTCGGATCATTTCATACTGGAGGACCGAACGTGGTGGAACGGTGGTTAGCGGACTGGTTCAAATCCGCGTCCGGCTATTGTGGTTTAGTTTTTCCGTGATTTCGCTACATAGCTCCAGGTAAATGTTTGAGTGCTTCCGTTGATAGGGCGCAGCTGATTTCCGTCTCCATCCTAGAAACATCTGAGCTTGTGCCCCGTCTCTAATCACCTCGATGTCAATCGGACGTTAAACGCTACCCTTTATCTTTTCCTTATACTGGTGAATCCGCCTCTCACATCTAGTGGTGAGTTGTGCAATACACAGTGGTGGCCGTATACTCTTGATCTGGAAATGTACAGTCTTCTGTAATTTTGTTTCTATTCCAATAAAAATTTGCAAATTTTATTTAAGAAGTAATTTTAACAGGTAACGAGTCTAACCTGTTGATATCGTAATGAAAGTCCTTAAATAGTAAATAAAGCCCTGATGACTTCGAAATGTACATTTACATGGTAAACCAGAACTGAATACAAAGCAAACGAATTTTATCATAAAGTTGTCTACATGTTTCACTGTCAAGATTTAGCCAAGAATAGGGAACATGTCTCAGACGAGAAAGGAAGCTATTGTGAAGAATGAAATTTTGAGACAGGCGCTTTACAAAATAGATAATTACTAAAAGAAAAAATTGAAAATTATTTAGGTACTGAAGTAAGTTTAAGGTAAAATTATTAAATAAATAATAACAAATTTAACACTGCCGTGGTGTATTTATGATCGCCGAACTCTGTAAGGATGTGTAAAATACTGAACGTGAAATATGTAACTTGTGTATGGCAATACAACAGTAAAACTATTGGGTATCTTTGAAAAAATCCTTTCCTCGCATGTTTGTATTATAAGGCAGAACAAACAAACATCGATGATTGTTAATTTTATAGATTTTTCTAGTGGCTAAATTAATGATTAAATTTTAAACCAAGTGTGGAGCACTTTGTGAAATACGACAGTGAATTCTACATCTACATCTACATGGATACACTGCAAATTAATTTAAGGGCCTGGCAGTGGGTTCATCGAACCACATTCACAATTCCCTATTATTCCAATCTCGTACAGTGTGCGGAAAGAACGAATACCTATATTTTTTCCGTAGAAACTCTGATTTCCCTTATTTTATCGTGGTGATCGTTTCTCCCTATGTAGGTCGATGTCAGCAAAATATTTTCGCATTCGGAGGAGAATGTTGGTGACTGGAATTACGTGGTAAGATTCCGTCGCAACTAAAAACACCTTTGTTTTAATGATGGCCGGCCGTCGTGACCGAGTGGTCCTAGGTGCTTCAGTTCGGAACTGCGCTGCTACTACGATCGCAGTTTCGAATCCTGCCTCGGGCATGGATGTGTGTGATGTCCTTAGGTTACTTAGTTTTAAGTAGTTCTAAGTCTAGGGGACTGGTGACCTCAGATATTAAGCACCATATTCCTTAGACCCATTTGAACCATTTTTAATGATATCCAGCCCAAATCTTGTAACATTTCAGTGACACTCTCTCCCATATTTCGCGATAATACAACGTGCTGCTCTTCTTCGAATATTCTCTATGTACTCCGTCAGTAATATCTGGCAAGGATCCCACACCGCGCTGCAGTATTCTAAAAGACGACGGACAAGTGTAGTGTAGACAGTCTCCTTAGTAGATCTGCTACATTTTCTAAGTGTCCTGCCAATATAACGCTGTCTTAGGTTAGCGTTCCCCACAACATTTTCTATCTGTTCCATCCACTTTAAGATGTTCGTAATTGTATTTCCTAGGTGTTTAGTTGAATTTATGGCATTTAGATTTGACTGATTCATCGTGTAACCGAAGTTTAACGGATTCCTTTCAGCAATCATGTGGATGACATCAGACTTTTCGTTATTTAGTGTCAACTTCCAGTTTTCGTACCATTCACATGTCTTTTCTAAATCGTTTTGCAAATTTGTTTTGATATTCTGATGACTCCATTAGTCGATAAACGACAGCGTCATCTGCAAACAACCTAAGACGGCTGCTCAGATTGTATCCCAAATCGTTTATATAGATAAGGAACAGCAAAGGGCCTCTAATACTGCCTTGGCGAACGCCAGAAATCACTTCTGTTTAACTCCACGACTTTCCGTCAATTACTACGAACTGTGACCTCTCTGACAGGAGATCACAAATCCAGTCACATAACTGAGACGATATTCCATAAACATGCAATTTCACTACAAGCCGTTCGTGTGGTACAGTGTCAAAATCCTTCTGAAAGTCCAGAAATACGGAATCGGTCTGAAATTCCTTGTCACTAGCACTCAACACTTCATGCAAATGAAGAGCTACTTGTGTTTCACAAACAGGATGATTTCTAAACCCATGTTGACTGTGTGTCAATAGACCGTTTCCTTCGAGGTAATTCGTACTGTTCGAACACAATATATGTTCCAAAATCCTACTGCCTGTAATTACGTGGATTACTCATACTACCTTTCTTGAACATTGCTGTGACCTGTGCAACTTTCCAGTCTTTACGTACGGATCTTTCGTCTAGCGAACTGTTGTGTATAATTGTTAAGTATGGATCTATTGCATCAGCATACTCTGAAAGGAACCTGGTATACAGTCTCGACTAGAAGACTTGCTTTTATTAAGTGATTTAAGTTACTTCACTACTCCTTGAATATTTACTTCTACGTTACTCATTTTGGCAGCTGTTCTTGATTCAAAGTCTGGAGTATTATTTCGTCTTCTTTTGTGACGGCATTTCGGAAGGCCGTGTTCAGTAACTCTGCTTTGGCAGCAGTGACTACGGTAGTATCTCCATTGTCATTGCGCATAGAAGGCATTGATTGTTTCTTGCCGCTAACATACTTCCCATACGACAGAATCTCTTTGGAATTTCTGCCAGGTTTCGAGACAAAGTTTCATTGCGGAAACCGTTATAAGCATCTGGCATTGAAATCCACGCTAAATTTCTAACTTCTGTAAAAGATTGGTGATGTTGTGGATTTTGCGTCTCTTTAAATTTGGCATGTCTGATTCGTTGTTTCTGCAACAGTGTTCTGACCAGTTCTGTGTACCAAGGAGTATCAGCTCCGTCTTTTGTTAATTTATTTGGTACAAAAATCTCAATTGCTGCAGATACTATTTCTTTGAAGTCAAGCCACATCTGGTCTACACTTATATTATTAATTTGGGAGGAGTGGAAATTGTCTCTCAGGAAAGCGTCAAGTGAATTTTTATCTGCTTTTGTGAATAGGTATATTTCTCGTGTTCACTAATCTCTGAATCGGTTTTGATGCTCGTTATTAATTCGGGATTATTCATTGCTAAGAGGTCAAGTGTGTTTTTACAACCGTTTACTATTCGCGTGGGATCATGAACTAACTGCTGGGAATAATTTTCAGTCAATGCCTTCAGCACAATTTAGGATGATGTTTCATGCGTACCTCCATAATTAAATATGAATTTTCGCCAACATATCGATGGTAAGTTAAAGTCTGCCACCAACTAGAATGGTATGAGTCTGGTACGTGTTTGAAATCAAACTCAATTTTTCTTTGAACCTTACAGCAACTGTACCAACTGAACTGGGAGGTTGATAAAAGGATCCAATTATTAATTTATTCGGTTGCCAACAATGACCTCTGCCCATACAATCTCACAGAAGCTATCTACTTCAATTTCGCGACGGAATAAACTACTTCTAACAGCAACAAGTACGTCACCGCCAACCGTGTTTAGCCTACCCTTTGGAAAAACCGGTAGGTTCTTCGCAAAAATTTAGGCTGAGCTTATCTCCGGCTTTAGCCAGGTTTCAGGGCCTATAACGATTTGAGCATCAGTGCTTTCTATTACCGGTTGGAGCTCTGGTGCTTTCCCAACACAGCTACGAGAATTTACAACTGTTTCACCTATGGTACCTGTATCTACGTTCTTCCTGTGTTCCGCCTGCACCCTTTGTAGCTGAAGTCCTTCTTGTGTTATCCCGAGACCATCTAACCTAAAAAATACACCCAATCCACGCCACACAGCCCCTGCTTCCCGTGTAGCCGCCTCCTGCGTATAGTGGACACCTGACCTATTCAGTGGAACCCGAAACCCAACCATCCTTTGGCACAAGTTGAGGAATCTGCAGCCTACACGGTCACAGAACCGTCTGAGCCTCTGAATCAGGCACTCCACTGGGCTCTCTACCACAGGTCCTCAATCTGTCCTGTCGACTACGCTGCAAATGGTCAGCTCTGTTCTCATCTTGCAAGCAAGACTCGCAGCCTATACCACTTCTGTTAGCCACTCGAAACCAGAGAGAACTTTTCTGATACAAAATGACACATATCATTAGTTCCGACGTGAGCAACCACCTACAGCTGGCTGCACCCTGCGCTCTTCATGGCATCCGGGAGGACCCTTTGCATATCTGGAATGACTCCAACCGGTATGTACACGAAGTACACTTTGGTTTTCATTCCTTCCGTGACCCTAAGGCACCCCATTACGCCCCTAACTACATATCTATAATCCCACCCTCTGTGATTGTCCGGATACTGCAGACTGGGTGGTTTCCTCTGAAACAGGACAGGCGAGAGCATCTTGCTCAGCGACAGTGGCAGCCACAGACAGCAGGTGGAACCTGTTTGTCAGACAAACCGGGGAGGCCTTACTTGCGGCTGCCTGGGAAGTCTTTCGCCGCCTGCTACGCTCCGGGGCGACCTCCCATTTCATCACAGATGAGGGGTCACCTCTGTGCGAACAGAAACTGGGCTGTCTACCGGTGAGGACCGATCGGAGGACTCAGACGTGCTGGACGTCCGTTAGATCCCCAAGGCCGGCTCAAAACTGTGGTACCTATACTGCAGACTCAAGCAGTTTAACCGAAGCCATCACAGCCTGAAGTTGAGAGTGGAATACCACCAACTGGGCTCGCACCCGCACACAACAATCGCCGTCCCTGTCCATACTAAAGACCGTGGAAAACTAAACTATTCAGATAAACGGACTATCGGCACGTGCTGCACAATTCTGCTGTAGAACCTGACAAAAATGCAGGAACTGTGGCTAATAAATTAGGTTAATACGCAGAGATTCAAATACCTAACGATCGAAGCAATCAGGTGAAACTAAATAATTCGCCTCTGATTAGGAACTTGTAAAATGTCACAAAACCGATTTACTTTCCGACGCAAACGAAAACTCGAGAACTGTGGCTATTAGATATTAAATAAGCACGCAGAAACTCATGAAACTAAACTATTAAAGCACACAGATGATATTCTAAAATTCGCTCGTGGTTAGGAACTCGTAAAAGCCACAAAATCGGTTACTTCCCTCTCGCTGCTTGTGTCTCGGCCAGTTACTGCTGCCTGACTGACTGATTCAGTTGAAAATTCTGTATATAAACCGGATGTCTCTCCTAAGAAGCACCAGGAGAATTTTTCTTGATGTTTAGACATGTATTAGCAGTCTTGATTTTGCTGTTTGTAATTATAGTGGGTCTAGTTTCAACGTAAAACGTTAGTTTGTTTCCCATTACAAAACCAAACGAATTTCGAAGCGAAGTTTTAATTGCCCATTTGATGGAGCGTTCCCAGTTGAGCTTATCCCAGTATTCATTTTATCGATATTTATTAACAGGAACAATAACCACTACTCCAGCGCCGGCCATTGTGGTCGTGCGGTTCTAGGCGCTACAGTCTGGAACCGAGCGACTGCTACGGTCGCGGGTTCGAATCCTGCCTCGGCCATGGATGTGTGTGATGTCCTTAGGTTAGTTAGGTTTAATTAGTTCTAAGTTCTAGGCGACTGATGCCCTCAGAAGTTAAGTCTCATAATGCTCAGAGCCATTTGAGCCACTACTCAAGCAACGGCTGAATTGCGCTACTGTAAGGAGGTAGCGACAGTAACGGGCGAAAGTGATGCATTTGTCTCTGCTCAAGTACTGGTTTTAACAGCTCTGCCATATGCGCACGGGAAACTGCTCTGAAAATCATTTTGTTTCTAACGGGAAACAAACTAACGGTTCACGTTCTACCACTGACACTGGCCGTCACCTAAGACATATGATACGCTGTATTTGTTTGGGCCTACTCCACCTACAAATTGCAGAAACGACATTGCAATTATTACATAAATACAAGAGGAAATGCACATAAAGACACTTTGGAAAAGCACTATATATACCATACAAACTGGTTTATGCATGTGTATTCAAATACAGAACTATGTAAACAGGTAGACTACGCCGCTGCGGTCGGCAACGCCTATACAGAAGATCAATGTCTGGCGCAGTTGTTAGTTGACAGGCTATCAAGATATAAGAATGTAGTGTTACAGTCAGCGCACGAGCGATGGGTCACAGGATCTACAAAAATTATCAAATGTGTGTGAATTCCTAAGGGTCCAAATTGCTGAGGTCATCGTTCCCTAACTTAAACTGACAACAACACACACCCATGCCCGAGGGAGGACTCCAACCTCCAGCGGGAACGGCCGCGCAGTCCGTGGCATGGCGCCTGTAACCACGCGGCACAGCATCTCCGAGGTAGCGGAGTACCGTGAATGTAAGGCATCCGGTAAAATATCAAATCTCCGACATCGCTGCGGCTGGTAAGAGATCATGCAAGAACGGCACCAACGACGACTGAAGAGATTCGTTCAGCGTGACAGAAGTGCACTTTCGGAGCCGGAGGCCCACTCGTGTACCCTTGATGAGTACACGACACAAAGCCTTACTCCTCGCCTGGTCCTGTCAACACCTTCATTCGACCGTTGAAGACTGGAAACATGTTGCCTGGTCGGACGAGTCGCGTTTCAAATTGTGTCGAGCAGATGGACGTGTACGGGCATGAAGACAACCTCATCAATCCATGGACCCTGCATGTCCGCTGGGGAATGTTCAAGCTAGTGGAGGCTCTGTAATTGTGCGGGGCGTGTGCAGTTGGAGTGATATGGGACCCCTGAAACATCTAGATATGACTGTGACAAGTGACACGTTCGTAAGCACCCTGTCTGGTCACCTGCACCCAGTCGTGTTCATTGTGCATTCCGACGGACTTGGACAATTCCAGGAGGACAATGCGACACTCCCCACGTCCAGAATCGCAACGGCGTGGCTCCAGGATCACTCTTCTGAGCTTAGACATCTTCAAAAATGGTTCAAATGGCTCTAAGCACTATGGGACTTAATATCTGAGGCCATTAGTCCCCTAGACTTAGAACTGCTTAAGAAACCTAACTAACCTAACGACATCACACACATCCATGCCCGAAGCAGGATTCGGACCTGCGACCGTAAAAGCAAGGCGGTTATGGCGTGAAGCGCCTAGAACCGCTCGGCCACAACGGCCGGCTTAGACATCACACGATTTAGGGCAGGTGTATCAGTTCCTTTGCCTCTTCTCAATTTCTTAACATTGGGGCCTTTGTTACAAGATGTTCACCTACTCATTCGGAACGCGTTGTACAGGGGACACCATGGCGTCTTTGCGAAGTGTAGTTTTTTTTCTGGGTTTTGCGCAGATAATTGCAGTATATAATGTTTTCCTCGTGCAACGCATTACGAATGAGTACATGAAAACCTTGTAACAAAGGCCACAAGGATAAAAAATACTGCAGATACCCACTTGAAAATCACTAGTTCACCATGCATATGAAGGCAGGCTTCGTCATGTCTCCTCATTTAAATCCGTACACTGAAATATCCCATACGTGTTCCAAATGCACTGAAAACCAACGAAGTGTATTCTTGGAGTACATGGACGCTATCATTAGGGCTAGAATAATGTTTGTAAAAATTTCCTCACCATAACTCCTATATGTTCAAGTTGGGCGTCTGGGAGGCCATGGCATTGGCGAGACACGACCTTTACATACAGTGCCGAAGCGCTGCTCACTCGTACGTAGGTATCCGGATTGGTTCATTTGTTCTTTGGTTCGTAATGCAAGCCTCATTTGCAGTGTTACGAAACAAACACTGCGTTAGACATTAACAGTGTCGTTACATTTATATTATTGCAGTTGTGTATGAAATGTATAGATGCAATCATTTCTTTCTGGACATCATGTCTCGAGGTCAAGTGTACACCGTATCAGTCCTTCCAGCAGTGGAAAAACCCTGACAGTATCGGGAAACAAGCCGGGACTTCCTCATGGCAATCAGCCGCGCTGACGACGCAGCTACGGACTTGAAAACATATTTATATACCATACAGATTGTCCGACTAACCTTTTTTACAGAATCGTGTAGAAATTTGGAGTAAATCGGCAAATAAGTTCTCGAGTTCTTTGTTACCAACTTTTCGCCACAGAATGATGTAATAACTTGAGGTACATCGGTCACGATTCTTAATAGCCAAATCACCCTTGATATTTGACGATTACAGTGTCATCCATCGCGATTGGAAATTAGTGGTCTGGTAAATCGTAAGTACGTTTTGCATGCGTACAATAAAAATACGCAATAAAATTTGAGGTTACAAAAATCTGAAAATACAAGGCTGACACGGACCATGAAGTAGGAAGGGAGGAGCGGGCTAGGAGGTGGCCATTTGTAGCACAGGCAGATGTCTTCTTTATTAATATTATCTTTTAATCTAGAACACAGTTTTCGTATGATAGATCTTTTTCGAGAAATTTCATTGTCTCACTGAAAATAATCATTTTTGATCGCATATTTTGGAGCCATATAGTGATAGGGCGTCCTCTTCTCTTCTTTCTCACTGGTTCCCATTCCAGAACCATTTTCGGAATTATGGCTTCCTTCATTCTCCATACATGTCCGTACCATTGTAACTTACTTCTAGCCATCACGTCATGTATTCTTTATTTTACTTCCATTCTCTCTATTACTACCTCGTTTCTGATTTTATCTTTCCTAGGAATTCTTGCTGATCTTCTCAGGAAGCCCATTTCTGTTGCTCGCAGTTTTTCTTAGATATTTCAGATTTATATTCTAAGTTCAAATGGCTCTGAGCACTATGGGACTTAACATCTGTGGTCATCAGTCACCATTAGAACTACCTAAACCTAACTAACCTAAGGACATCACACACATCCATGCCCGAGGAGGGATTCGAACCTGCGACCGTAGCAGCCGCGCGGTTCCGGACTGCGCGCCTAGAACCGCTAGACCACCGCGGCCGGCTATATTCTAAGTCTCCACTCCATACATAACTAAGCTCTCTGGTATCGATTTATATATGATTTTTTTGTTTCGGTTTATTACATTTCTGCTCCATAAGATTGAGCTGAGCGTCCCAATGACCTTCCTTCCACTGCTAATTCATTTATTAATTTCTACCTCCGATTTTCCCCGCAACTCTGGAATGGATCCAGAACAGCATTAAGTATTGACCTCCTTAATATTATCTCTCTATAAGTATAAGCCATCCGGATCATTCGTAAGGTATTCTGTTTTCTGGTAGTTAATCTTCAATCCCCAGTTTCTGTATTCCGTTGCTTATCGATTACAAATATATTTGCATTCTTCCCCATCTTGTGCTGTAGCTATCTGATCATCAGCAAATAAATTTTGATTTAAATGAACCCCATCCTTCATTTCTAGCCCCATCTCATTGCACTTACGAGACCATGACCTGAGACTGATATCTCTATAGATTTTAAATGATGTAGGTGACGGGGCTGCCTTGTAACAGACCCTTGATCGTTCTAAATTTCTGTGAAAGTGTACTACCAATCTTCACTTGACATACGTTATCTTCATATATTTCTCGTGTTATTTTAATCTGCCAAATGTAATGCTCTCCAAAGTAGTTTTTCTAGTACAACATCACGTGCTTTTTCTACATCTATGTAAATTAATACTATGTTTTCTGATTTTACCCTGTGTTTCTCTAAGATCTGTCGTATTGTGAAATTATGGTCTATGTATGATCTACCATCTGTGAAGCCACATCGTTCTTCCTTGGTTTGAAAATTTATCTCCAGCTTATTTTTAATTATTTTCCCAAACATTCACATTAATGTGTTTATAACACAAATTCCTCGGTAGTTGGAGCAGATTTTGTGATTCCTTTCTTATATGTAGTATTAATATATCCCAGCTATCTTTCCTCGGCTATTTAATCTCGACGTTTGTTTAATAACCGTGTTATTAGTTTCACAATTTTGTCACTACCATACTTTAAGAGCTCTATATTGATTCTGCCAGCTCCAGGTGATTTACCATTCTTCCCTGTTCTGGATACCTTACCCACCTGGCTTTCTAAAAATTCGATCTCATCCCTTTCTGCTCCTTTTCTTCCACTGTTCCTTCCTCCAGATACTCTTCTCTATCCTCATTTAATAATTTGCGGAAATATTCTTCCCATTCTTTTGGTGTTACCAGTTGAAGATTGGTTTTGGGTTTTGCCTTTTGTCGAAGTCCTTTTAATACTGACCAGCTTGTTTCGCTCTCCCAAATACCAGTTTGCTATTGACAATGGCATATGTCCTTTTCCATGCTTCTTTCTTTCTATTCTTATTTTCTTATCACGTCGTTCTTTTTCTTGTATATTGTTCTTGTTACTTCAGACTTATCATTCAGACACCGGTTGAATGTGTTTCCTTTCTTTATCCGGCACTTCTGTTTGCCTTACGCCCAGAACCTCTGTAGCTATACCTATAACATTGGATTTTAAGTAAGGATACATTTTCTCTGTACTTGCATCAAATGATTCTTCCAATGTTTTCTCCATTCCCTTCTTGCAGGCTGTCAATGTTGAAGTCTAATTTGAGCTTTCTCAGCACAATTAGTTTTAATGTTGTTAGAATTATTCTTCGCATTCTTCCGTGGCCCAAAACACTTCATTTTTACTAAATAATGGTCTGAGCCACACCGGGCTCATCTGTAAGATCTAACAACTGCTGTCTTGAAACTGCTTGTCTGTCTAATAATAATATAATCTATTATAGAATGAAGTTCTCTGGTATTCTGTTGCCAAGTATACTTATGATCAAACTGTCGTTGTCCAGTGTCATTATATTCTCTCTCTCCATGTTTTCACACTATCGGACATGATTCTCTAATGTCTACTCTTCCGCTCATATCTCTCATGATAACCAGTTCCTTCCTCTGGGATTATATTCAGTAATCTCCCTAAGGATTGTCTAGAAAGTATCCAACCCCTCGTCTCTTGCATCATTCGTGGGTGCATGTACAACAATAAATACAACTTATCTGGCAAATAGAGTAATTTTTACCACAATAGTACGATTAACAATGAGAATATTTGACGCAGAGGAAGAAGATACACAAGATCGAAACACGTGGGGGGACATGTTGAAAAGATAAATTATGATCTTATGAATAAGATGTAACAATTTCTAGGTATTTGTTATGTTGGAGAAAAACCTCTGTATAGAAGAAAATCTCAAAAAATAGATAATAATCAAAAAAAATAAACAACCCCATATGTTAAAACTATGTATCCGCTGTTATTGCGAACATTTATCAGAGTATTGTGTAAAAATTTGTGTATATATGTCAAGAGCTGATGTATCAGCTCCATACTCAACAATCACATACAACCGTTCGCTCGACGAAAGAGCCGTACCCAACGACTGTAAAGTTGCACAGGTCACACCAATATTGAAGAAAGGTAGTAGGAGTAATTCACTAAATTACAAGCCCATATCGTTAAAGTCGATATGCAGCAGGATTTTCGAACATATATTGTGTTCGAACACTATGAATTACCTCGAAGGAAACGGTCTATTGACACACAGTCAACATGGGTATAGAAAACATCGTTCCTGTGAAACCTAACTATCTCTTTATTCACACGAAGTGCTGAGTGCTATTGACAAGGAATTTCAGAACAATTCCGTATTCCTGGATTTCCGGAAGGCTTTTGACACTGTACCACACAAGAGGCTCGTAGTAAAATTGCGTGCTTACGGAATATTGTCTCAGTTATGTGACTGGACTTGCGATTTCCTGTCAGAGAGATCACAGTTCGTAGTAACTGATGGAAGGTCATCGAGTAAAACAGAAGTGATTTGAGGCGTTCGACAATGTAGTGTTATAGGCCCTTTGCTGTTCCTTATCTATATAAACGATTTGGGAGACAATCTGAGCAGCCGTTTTCGGTTGTTTGCAGATGACACTGTCGTTTGTCGACTAATAAAGTCATCAGAAGATCAAAACAAACTGCGAAACGATTTAGAAAAAATATCTGAATGGTGCGAAAAGTGGTAGTTGCCCCTAAATAACGAAAAGTGTGAGGTCATCCACATGAGTGCTAAAAGGAACTCGTACACGATAATTCAGTCTAATATAAAAGGCGTAAATTCAATTAAATACCTAGGTAATACAATCACGAACAAAAGTCCCGGCGGACGTTCGAGTCCGCCCTCAGGCAAGGGTGTGTGTGATTGTTCTTAGGATAATTTAGGTTAAGTAGTGTGTATGCTTAGTGACTGGTGACCTTAGCAGTTAAGCCCCATAAGATTTCATACACATCTGAACATTTTTGAACAACTTAAATAGGAAAGAACACATAGAAAATGTTGTTGGGAACGCTAAACAAAGACTGCGTTTTATTGGCAGGACACTTAGAAAATGTAACAGACCTACTAAGGAGACTGCCTACACTACGCTTGTCCGTTCTCTTTTGGAATACTGCTACGCGATGTGGGATCCTTACCAGGTAGGACTGACCGAGTACATCGAAAAAGCTCAAAGAAAGGCCTCACGTTTTGTATTATCGCGAAATATAGGAGAGAGTGTCACAGAAATGATACAGGATTTGGGCTGGAAATCATTAAAAGAAAGGCGTTTTTCTTTGCGACGGAAGCTCCTCACGAAATTCATATCACCAGCTTTCTCTTCCGAATGCGAAAATATTTTGTTGACACCGACCTACATGGAGCGGAACGATCACCACGATAAAATAAGGGAAATCAGAGCTCGTACGGAGCGATATAGATGTTTATTCTTTCCGCGCGCTATACGAGATTGGAATAATAGAGAACTGTGATGGTGGTTCGATGAACCCTCTGCCACGTACTTAAATGTGATTTGCAGAGTATCAATGTAGATGTAGATGTAGATTTTTTGGAAAATAATATGATACAATGGGTCGTCTTTATATAATAGTGTTGATACATTATTTCTCATATATCACATAGTACATTCCTTGCTTTTTACTTCGGTTAATAGGTTTTATATGAGTTTGTACCACTTTCCTAAAATAGGAAAATGTAACATCCAAATAAATTATTTATATGTCAGTTAAGAAAATTATTGGAAGACGTATCTCACAGAAACAAAGTTTGTCAGTTTACATGGAATGCGAGTAGTCAATATTAGTGATTCCGTACGATGTAATGCAGCAATACGAAATAAAAGTCTTGAGCCACAGTTCGGTGATGAATCGCTTACGGCTTATTATTCGCGTAGTAGCGGAAGAGGCTGCAACAAATAGACGTAGAACTCGTCGAAAGCCCGAAAGCAATTTCTCTTGGCCACAACAGCGTGCGCGGGGTAGAACTCAGACCACAAAACAGCAGTAGCAAGGTCGGTTGCTTCAGCCTTGCGGTTTTCCCCGGCTGCCTTTTCGGAAGGAACTAAATCCAGCTGTCAGAAACACACCCGACTCGACCGTGACCTATACTGCCGCTATCGGAGGCGAAGAGCTTTGAAGTACTTCCGATCCGTCGAACAGACATTTCTCCGGTGTTTACTTCCTGTGCGTCTTGTGCAGTGAAGTAGCAAATCGAAACTACCGATACAAACTGCTCGATGTCAACCGCATCTCAAGAAAAAACAAAACATAAAAAGCTCGCGGATATACGTTACCAGCACGACCATTGCGTCTGAAACTGAAATTTATTGTTCTGTTGTCATCGGGAGAGAGGATCTGTTCTCGAAGGCTCTTGCTTTTGTCTGTATGCATCTGTCGTTTATACAGAAGAAGATATATCTGATATTGCAGATGACTCTAAGATATCATTCTGATTTGTGAATTAAACGTCGTGGTGCAAGCTTGATAAAAGATTAGACTCCTGTACTCGCGCGTTCAAATCTCCATCTGGACATCAAGATTTAAGTTTTGGCTCGTTTTCCGAAATAACGATGGATGAATGCTAGAACCCATGCCTTAAAAGTAAAACAAATGCATCCCATTTGTGTTAATGGAAACTTGAACAGAGACGGAAAGCATAGTAGCGCATTTACAAACAGCAACATGTAGCTAAATTCTGACAGTCATACTCATAGTCAGCACCACTCGTTTAGTGCTTTTGCCAATGCTGGGCAAAAACCTGCATTCGGCGCTCGTAAAACCTGTATCAGGTACGGCTAGCAACTGTTTTGTATCTGTATCGACACAGTCCTAATCTGGAATATCTTGGCTAAATAGCCCACCTTTAGAATGCTGGCAATCACGGCCGACATCTGCGTAGTTGCTGACATTTGTTTTATGAGCAGTAGGCTGCGGTCCAAGGCATAACTCTCGCCTAACGAGACCTCTTTCAATGCTGGAGACATCATCAGAGGCGTTAATGACTCGGAAGCCAGTTACAGATACCAACGATCTAAGCAAGCCTAACTGTTCGGCTCGTTAAAACCTCTGATGATGTCTTTTTCACTGGAAGACGACATCTTTGGCAGAAATTAAGCCTTCGACCACAGCCTAAGTCCGTGAAACAAATGTCAGCAACAGTCCGTCCATCTTAGACCCAAAGAAGTGGACGTCTGAAGACGCTACATCATGACTGCGCGGAGGATGTAATAGAACTGTCCAGAGACGTTTCGCAGATGAGTTCTATGCTCTTAAAAACTGTTATGGAGTATGGCGTTGTAGTATTGCTAGGATAAGCTTGTCTTCTTCCTTGCGCTTATCTGGATATTCGGGCTATCAGCCCAGTGAATTTTGTCTCGTACCGTTATGAGCTGACAGTAGCTATAGGATACTTGACATCCCAAACCACCACATCACAAGTATCTCAAAAGACTGCACAACTCACTTTGCCAGTATATGTCTCGGTCTTTCACTTGTTTCTTGGAGAATTCCTGTTGTGACACCACGGTCTGGATTATAGGTCTTAATGATGATATCGCGTCTTCGATGATGATAGTGTTCGGAAAACTATTAGCTATATCAACTTCGTGTTCCAGTAGGTTCCAACTAATCTCTATTTGAGCATATTTCGACAAGAATTACTAAAATTCTCCGAGCTACCTTGTCTTTGAAGAAAGATATTGTACTCGTATATGCTGTCACTTTCCCAATTTTATTCACTTGAACATATTATCAGTAAACAGTAGGCGTCAACATTGATAATGTTTTATCGAAATAGAAATTGGAGGAGAAGAAAAGACCTGTCACGTTTCCTCAGCCAGAAGCTGAGTAGTTCACCCATTTCCATTCCTAATTAATTTTCATGACTCAGTTCCATTGTTTGGCTCTGAGCACTATGGGACTTAACATCAGAGGTCATCAGTCCCCTAGAACTTAGAACTACTTAAACCTAACTAACCTAAGAACATCACACACATCCATGCCCGAGGCAGGATTCGAACCTGCGACCGTAGCGGTCGTTCCATTGTTTGTTACTTGTTCTAGTCACTGGTGAGTCAAAGCTTTACGCCGATGACATTGCATTCGAAACCACTGTGTTCTTATGTCATTTCTTCTTAGTCCTCCGATAGCATTTTGGCATCGAGTTTACATATGGAAACTTCGAGAAGTAGACAGTTCATAAATCTTACAGGTATTTCACCAAGCTTCAAAAGAGTGCCGACTAGAAGTTTCGAAATTTTTTCGAATGCCGTGTCCAATTTATGATGGTTTTGCAGTATTTCATTGCGCCTTCCATTTTCCGTCTGAATATCCTGATAGTTATTTTGCCCATACATAAAACGGAAACCAGAAAAAGTTAGGTTGCGTTGTTTATTAATGTATCAGTTTCCCTTTACAGAAAAAGAGGCGAATAACTGTATGAAGTTAGCATTTTTAACTCGAAAAGATAGATGTAACTGCTACTTCGTGAACTATGCGACATTACGCCTGTAACAGAAATAGTTAAATATGTGACATTTATTACAAAGATATTTTTATTAAGTCTGTATCGTTACTTTCATAATAATTCTGAGTTGTTGGATATTAATAACGGAGAAAGGGCTCAATAAGCTAATAAAACATACTGTTAGAGAAAATGAGAAAACATTTTTTCAGTTATTTCACAGGAAGTGAGATCGGTTGAAGAATATGTAACGTATCCTGCTTAGGATTCTAACATAAATCAGAACGTTAATACATAATACATTGAGTTCCAAGTGAGAATATTTTACTGCTTCTGTTATTCAGTGACAGAAATAATGGCAGACATCAATGGTATTTGGTTCGTGAGGAAGTAAAGAGAGAATTTTGACGCAATGAATTGTGTTGTAATAGAGACCACATTAATAAATGTCCGAATGATATATAGAAACATTTTACGAGTAAGGTTCTGATGAAAATGGAGATTTTAATGACACATATTACGGTAAAAAAGAATGGCTATAGATTTGGTGTACAAAGAATGACAGTAGGAAAAGGGGAAACACTCGAGTGAAAAATTTCAGTACCTCCTAAAGGACGTCACAAACAGTGGCGAAATTTTCAAGCCCGGTGGCTTTTGAAAGTATACAGCGCCGTGGTTGGCCGGACCGCTATTTCAGCAGGGATTTCTCCACCCACAAGGTCTGCCGCGTCAGGGAAAAAGGTCGATAGCGGCCAAGCCGAGCCTTAAGCCGATTTTCCCGTCCGCTGGTTGGGATTCGTTTTGTGTGAATAAATATACCGTCCACTGGCCAGAATTCCGTTCTGTGGCCTGTGAAACTACGCCCTACACTGACAAGTGATGTTTTGAGGTCGGTGTGGTGGCACAGACGGTGTTGTTCTGTATACAATAAGGAGACAGTAACCACTGTTTAAGACTACGGCCTAAAAAATTTGAATCGCCTCATTTGTGGTTAATGTCACAAAGCCGCATTCAGTCTACAGAAGGTGAGTTTGCTCATCTAAAACTGAGCACCAAAATATAGTACTGGAGTGCTGAAATTTCAATTGTTTAAGTGAAACAAGATTTTCTTTTTCTCTCAGTATGGGATAATTACTTCCACGTCTAAGGTCTAGATCAGTATCGTATGCAACTGACGCTGCTTTCGACTCAGAGGCAGCCATGTTGAACGCTGGTGATGGACGACATTGTCTTCAGCAGTGCGTAACCGGAGTGAGGTGATTATGAGGTCATATAAAATACCAGAGCACCAGGCGTTCCGCCAGTGTCCGTGGTTCACTCGCAAATCTCACTGTAGTGTATTTTTTACGGACGCTCTGTAACACCGTGGATTGTAATCTGTCCTCCCTACAAAGACTTTAAACTCCGCCACCACGTCTGCCATACCACAAACTGTTCTAGAGCTATTAGCTACGTGTTCGCAGCGGATTTTAACCATCTCCTTTGTTCTTTATATCCCACCAGTAACTATATGAGCCCAACAAATACGTTTATTGAATTTGTACATCCATCGATCATCTGAAACTTATTCAGAGTATTGTTCACTATCAACAACTCACCTAAAGGGAGAAACTGTAGTTTTAGGTAATGTTTCCACCATGTTCAATAACAGATTCAGGATAATTATACTGCGCTGTAGTCATACAGTAATCTAGCATGAAATTCAATTATCTAATAAACAAATCAAATAAGACACTTACGTAAGCGATATCGACAATGCACGTCAATACGAGGGCTCTCGACTGAGAGACATTCGCTTCGAATCCCGGTTCTGTAAAAAGGTTATTCCGAAAGTATCTCGCTGGCAGCATATTACCCGTGCTTTAGGGACAGCACCTTTCCCTAGTAGAAGGTGAGGGAACCAAAGAGACTGTTCTGACGATGTACCTGATAATGGAAGCAAGACGTAAGAAAATATAGATACGTTGGTAGGATTTGTCGACGTAGAGAAACCAGTGTACAATGTAATAAGGAGTTCATCTTGGTTATTAATAACCGCTTCAACTGTATTTTAAAACATTTGAGCGGAAAAGCTTGGCATCTTTTTTCCCAACATTCGTTGTCCGTCATGTACAAAACACCTCCAAAAGACGGTACGCCGTGGATTAAAAACTGCCAAATTCGGATATAGTGGATGGCTTGAAAACAAATCATATCATAGTGGTCGCTTCTCCAATCTATATCGAATCGCGTACAGGAGACTCGGCAACGTGCTCTGTCATTCTGAAGAAAGTCCGTGACATACCGTCTTTTAGCGGTGTTTTGTATTTGACGGACAACGAATGTTGGGAAAAAAGATTCCGAGTTTTCCCGTTTTAATCTTTTAATCATATGTCACCTGAAGACTTGTCCTTAACGCCACGAATTCGGTAGTGGTACAGTAGTAAAGCAACAAAATACAGCTGAAGCGGTTATTAAAACCCAAGATAAATACTCATAGCTGTGGTTGCCCCATCTACAAGGAGTTATTCGAAATTCTGAGAAAATAGAGTGAGCTATATGGAAAGGCGGTTAATATACGATATACACAAAAACCAAACGGGAACAATAGAAATGGGAGATCAAGGTCGAAGTACTCGTACTAAAAATGGTATAGCAAAAAGGATGATTTCTTCCGCTTCTACTGTTGAAATTATTCATCGAAGGGTCAACAATAGAAATAAAAGTTCAAGATGGGATTAGAGTACAGAGTGAAAGGCTGTCAATAATAAGAAATGCTGGTCACATTCATATTGTCAGTGACTGTGGAGAAGAATTACGGAACATATTGAATGGAATGAGCACTCTAACGAGTACAGAAAATGGATTTGGAGTAAACCGAAGAAAGAAAAAGTAATTCGGAGTAGCCGGCCGCTGTGATCGAGTGGTTCTTGGCGCTTAAGTCCAGAACCGCGTTGCTGCTGCGGTCGCAGGATCGAATCCTGCCTCGGGCATGGATGTGTGTGATGTTCTTAGGTTAGTTAGGTTTAATTAGTTCTAAGTCCCATAGTGCTTAGAGCCATTTGAGCCATTTTCTTTAATGAGGAGCATTATAAATATTATTAATGGTAAACTTAACATCAAAATTTGCAACCACGAAGTAAATGTAGTTAAGGAATTCTGCAATCTTGGAAACGAAAGAACACATGACGGATGACACGTGGATGACCTAAAACTGTGATTTGTAAAGGCTAATCTGACATTCATGTTCACAAGAGCCTACCGGTATCAAACATATGCCATCATACGAGGAAGAAAGTTGTGTAAACGTAAATTCGGAGCCTCGCATTGTATGGTGGCGAATCGTGGACAGAGGGAATATCGAAACAGGAGAAAATCGAAGCGTTTGACAAGTGATGTTGAAAATGAGATATGCTGATGCGGTAAGGAATGTGGAGGACCATTACGAAATTAGTGTAGAAGGGAATGTATGTAAATCACCGAAAAGTAATGTATAGGAAGATAGAACATGTGTTAAGACATCTGGGAATAAATTCCATTGTACTAAAAGGAGCTGTTGAGGTTAAGAACTGTATGGAAAGACAGAGATTAGAAACTATCCAACTAATAACTGAAGAGATGAAGAGGATGGAACAGAAAGGAGATAAAAAATAAATTATATTAATAAAAAGTACCATAACAGGCAAGGCAGCAACGTGCTACTACCAACATACAGACAACTCTCATGGTCTCTAGCCAAATGCTTTGGTGGTCAGGGTCACCTTCTGCAACCCGCACGACAACTGTGCTGCAGAGGCAAGGAACGACTCACTCATACAAGCGGCCGCGACATCGCTGGACGCCTAAGTTTAGGCAAGTCACCAGGAGCTGTACCGGGAGCGAAGAGCCTCACCAGAAGTAGCCAGAGGCCACTCCAGTGTGGCATTTCTCAAAACTTTTTGCCGTAACTGAAGAGAAATGTAGTGGATCATTAGTTTGCTGGAAATTGTAGAAACAAGTAAGAAGGACTCAAATTTACAACTTGTCTACTCATAAAACATGTTCTGGGGAGAGAGAGTGACAATGTAATTGTTTCAAAGGAACCAACCCAAATGCCATTCTGAACAAGTGAGTTAACTCCAAACACCCACTAGCATGTTGACTTCCCAAATTAGGAGCCCACTATTCCCACCTCTAAACCCGTCTGTTCTTAAGATGTTCTTTTAATAGCACCAGCTACAACGTTATCTCCAAATGAATGTACGATATACACCATTCAATGAAACGAAGCAATATAGATTTGCGAAGAATACAGTATTTCATTCATTCACAGACTTATCCTGATGTACTGACTCCCCATTAAACTAGACCATCTCTAGAATGTCACGAACGGGTAACATACAGCCGCAGGATTAGCATGCGGTGCAACTGCTCTGAGCTTCCAATACGCACACTGCCTGAAACTTACAGATCCTGAGGTAACTGTAAGTTTTACAGCGTCCTACAAATACCTCGCCGGCCGGAGTGGCCGAGCGGTTCTAGGCGCTACTGTCTGGAACCGCGCAGCCGATACGGTCGCAGGTTCGAATCCTGCGTCGGGCATGGATGTGTGTGATGTCCTTAGGTGAGTTAAGTTCTAAGTTCTAGGCTACTGATGACCTCAGAAGTTAAGTCCCATAGTGCTCAGAGCCATTTGAACCATTTGAACAAACACCTCGTTACAACTCACTGCAATTGTCATTCCTGTTCAGTAGAGTTATAGTCAGCTATAAAGGTAGGTGGGGGTGAAAGTACATATGGGGCAAGAGTGAGCTTTGAGATCCATAAAGCAGAAGTTCGCCATTCTCTCGCCAGACAGCGTATACATCATCGTTTTATCACTTCTATTCTGGAACCTCGATGCCGTCGGATGCATACAGCTGGAGAAAATGTGGTAATTCATTATCGTACGTTGTGATATAAAATTTGTATAGGTTTGATAGAGTGCTAGGTGAATTTTAATCAGTTTCCAAATTAGATAAACTCAAGAACTGGAGGCTGTAAGCTTCCAATACTTTCCTTGAACTCCATGTCCTTAGTTGTCACGCACTGCGTACTTTTACTCCATCCAGGAACTGTTTGCTATAAAACTTGTGCTCTGACTTATGTAGTCCTACCTTACTCGATCATTTTTATGTTTTCTTGCCGTAGGAAACTCATCACTCATCTTACTTAACTAACATTCACGTGTCTTTTCTGTAGATTCTCTTTCGCTTGGTAATGGTTTAGTCAAACGTACTTACCTCTCAGACACACTTCCAATATAATAGCGTCTTCCGTAGTGGAGCATTTTTTCCGCAAACCGACCGAGAAAAACTCGAGGTACATTAACAGAGCAGCCGCTCTATCATCAAGCTCTTGATCTTATTGAAAATGGGAAGTGAATACGGCAAACATTCAATGCTTTTATATTTTCAGAGATAGCCTTAAGAAAACGTCTTTAAACCAGTGAAGCTAGTGATCTCTCCAGCCGATTCCCAAAAACTTTTCGTTGGAGGAAGAATAAGCAGCAATAGAGCGTTGCTTTTCCATCGATGTGCGTCTTTTCCGCCTTACTCTCAGATCAGTATGACTATTACTTTTTGAATTCGCCGGAAGCAACCACATCAGTCATAGTTTCACAGCTGAAATAAGATTTGCTACTCGTAGTAGACATTACGTTCATCACTTTATTAAGATAAATAAATTTCCCCTCAGTATTGTCCAGAAAACCTGTTTATCGTCAGACTGTGGGGTTTACCAAGATTCAGTAACACAAATATTTTGACGACCTGGAAGCAGTCTTCAAGAAATATGAACGAGCTGCCTGATCACGTTGCTCCAGCAGGGAAGCGCGAGGTGGGTAAATTAGTGGCAGCAGAAGAAGGTCAGGCAATCACCTTGGGACACCGCGTCCCACACTCCTTCATTTTAGCCGGTAAGAGACTAATCCCTTATTCGTAAATGGAGGTCCAATGTGATGTGGTAAGGCTATATCCGCTAATGTCTACATGACCACAATAAGGTTTCTTACACCACTTCGTCATTTCAAAAAGTTTACAAATCCCACAGTCAACAAACTATTTTACTGATCTTGGATAACCACATTTCCCACACAAGACTGAGCAGTCTTTCGTTTGCCACCGCATAGCCGCCATAAGGCACAACCACTTGACTACAGCTTTTTCAGGCCTTTTAAGACATTTACGACACGGCAGTAGATTTATGGAATGTGTCTCATCCCGGTCAGGTCTTGAACTAGTGTAACGTAGCCGTGCTGGTGAAAGTGGTATTTGGAAAAGCGGCGACTGTTATAAATGCCATCGAAGTTTGCAGAATCAGGGAATCTTTTCCTCTGAAGGGGCATACAATTTTAGATGCAGGTTTTCCGCTGTCCAAACGAAAAAGAAAGAAGAATCCTCAAGGTCCTCAAACCCATGGGAGCCACATGTGGGGCAACACCAGTTCCGAGTGATGACCAAACGAATGCCAAAGTGCACCAACAAATGTGTGAGGCTCAGTAATCCCCCTCCCCACAGCCCCCGAAAGTGGAACGAAAATTAAGTGCAGGTAACCCCCCCCCCCAAATTAAAATACGTAACAGTTGTAGTGATAATCCTCTCCTCCAACACGCGTTGCACGAGTCCACAATAACCCAAACGCCGCCTGGTAAGAAACAACAGCCACATGCCGCCCGCTGCAGGGCAGCTCAACAGCTCCCGCTAGCTGCCTCAACCGTCAAACACATCAGCACTGAAGACAATGGCAGTGAAACCGACAACAACACACCCAACCTTGAGTTATGGAAATACTGATTTAAATCTAAAACTTGGGAACCGAATCTTATACTACAAACAGCACAAAAAATCCAGAATGAGATTTTCATTCTGCAGCGGAGTGTGCGCAGATATGAAACTTCCTGGTAGATTAAAACTGAGTGCCCGACCGAGACTCGAACTCGGGACCTTTGCCTTTCGCGGGCAAGTGCTCTACCAACTAAGCTACCGAAGCACGACTCACGCCCGGAGTGAACTTCTGTAAAGTTTGGAAGGTAGGAGACGAGGTACTGGTAGAAGTAAAGCTGTGAGTTCCGGGCGTGAGTCGTGCTTCGGTAGCTCAGTTGGTAGAGCACTTGCCCGCCAAAGGCAAAGGTCTCGAGTTCGAGTCTCGGTCGGGCACACAGTTTTAATCTGCCAGGAAGTTTCAGCACAAAGAATGGTAATCCGTACAGTGAATGCTTTCGGTGGTTTTGTCTCTTTCATAATATCCGAGGAAACAGATAGAGTCACTCTAAAAGCTGAAAACATACCAACGGATGCAATAATGCTGCTTGACCTGCTGCTCCACGTGTGTATCCATGAGGAGGAACCGTTTGACTACAGATGCTGTATAAGGATTATATTATCGTTCTTACAGGGGCCTACTTTGACTTTAATCAAAAGGATACTAAGTGCTATACACGTCAAACGTCCTGTATGAATATTGTACAACTGAATGCAACGAGAAGCGCATTACTCTGAGCAGAACTCCTTAGGGTCCTGCATGAAGTGGGTAAGTACAATATTACATGCTTACGAGAACCACAGATCAAATGCCGGAAAATCCCAGGTACTCCTCCCTGCGTGGTAACGGTGACGGGTCACGTTAACAGAATGGCCTCAATCCTTATTCTAAAGAAGAACATTAAAGTTGCAAAAATATGAGAGATGTGCACAGAAGCCGGCCGCGGTGGCCGAGCGGCTCTAGATACTTCAGGCTGGAACCGAGCAACTGCTACGGTCGCATGTTCCAATCCTGCCTCGGGTATGGATGTGTGTGATGTCCTGAGGTTAGTTACGTTGAAGTAGTTCTAAGTTCTAGGGGACTGATGACCTCTGATGTTAAGTCCCACAGTGCTCAGAGCCATTTAAACCATTTTTTTGTTGTAGTGCACAGAACACTTGGTCTCAGTAGAAGCCACCCGTCATAGAAACATACGCTAATCTTATAAGACAACTAGCACACTATTCCAGAGGCAAAATGCTAGTAGTACCCTCAGATGTTAAGGCAAATCTACCCTATGGAATTCAGACGCAGGATTATAAACGACATAATATAAGAAACAAGTCTTCACGTCATCGACACAGACCGACATACAGCAAGATTTCACGGGCACGACAGCTCCACATCTAACATTGACGTCAAACTTGCCAACAATGCAGCCAACAAGTATTTAACAAACTGGACTGTGCATGACCGTAATGTCACCACATTTACGCTTCGAAATTACTATACACACACGACATAGCGCGACTAAAACCGCTACCATTTCATAAGACAGACTGGGGCAAAGTCAAACAAACCTACAAGCATCGACTACAATGCAGACAAACTAACCGACATTATAGCACACATACAAAATACATGCATACCAACAACAAGGAACACAAAACGACAGATAACGCCATAGACAGCCGAATTTACAAAACTGGAAAAGGAAACAAGACGTAAACGAAAACTGTATCAGAAAGCAATTATAGAAGGAGATAGAAAGACAGACACAACTTGACGCGTATCGGATTGGCAAGGAAAAACACAAACACGAACTATATAAGCCTCTAAAAGACCTCTGGGATAGACACGAAACAGCACAAACACAGATTAATATTTGTGGAAGTCCATATAAAATTGTTACTGAGGAATTTATGAGCCACTAGTTTTGGAAACGCTACGGCAGGCTGACTACACGATGACAGAGGGATGGATATAGACAGCCTATTTACTGCTGGGTAAAGTCCTATCCAGTGACGCTGCTGCCACCAACACTCAAGAACAAACAGCACTTAGGCAAGAACTGAACACACCATACAACACAGCCAAAGTCACCTGTCCGTTTGCGCAGGAGGAAGTGGCGACAGCGCTCTCAGAGCTAAAAAGCAAAACGACACTCAGAGCAGGCGGTATCGACTCAGAGGTACTAAATCAAATCACATCTGAACATCCCCTACCTAAGAATATTGTTGATCGAGGCACTAAGGTTGGACCGAGTAAAGCAGTTTGAAAATTATCCAAGGCGGCAATTATAAAAAAGTCTGCCCACATGAAACCATCACACCCTAAGTCAACAGACACATTTTCTTGACAAACACGCTCGCAAAGGTACAAGAAAACATCCTATGTAAACGATTACTCTCTCACAGAATATTACACGGGCTTACACCACACAAATACGGTTTTCGCAAAGGGATATCAATAGGGGATGTCATCAACAGAACTTTTCAAATATTAAACAGCTAAATACTCACTAGTGATCATGATCCATATTGCGGGCGTTTTAGATATGGTGGCCGGCTTTGTTCAGGAGGTTAAGACACCTGCAGATGTGGGAGAATCTTTACCATAGCCTTATGGGCTATTGCCAGCCAGAACAATTGTTTGGCGATTGGACAACCATATGGTAATCAGACGTATCACCAAAGACTGCCCACAGGGATCGATCTGTGGCCCCATCTTCTGGGATGTTACAATAGAACCACTCCTACAATTATTGGAGTAGCCCGACATGGCAGTTGGTGATATCGCCTACCCTGACGATCTGCTTGTCATCGTATCTGAAAAATAACGTGCCCAGCTAGAAGAAGGAGCCAGTGGAACACCACCTACAATTACACAGTGATGCATAAACAAGAAACTGAAGTTAGCCGAAAATGAGTCAACGTATACACTGCTGAAAGGGGCCTTCCATAGCAATCATAAGGTCAAACTGGGGTCGCTAACATCAAGCGGTATATTGTAACACGCTACTTTGGAGTAAATATTGACTAACGACTCATCTTCCACGAACACCTAAAAATTAGCGCAAAGAAAACTGAAAAACATTCTTCACAAACTGACAAAACTAAATTCACACCAATTCTGACTTACATTGTCAGTCACATGAACATACCAATCTGTTCTCTTCTAGTCAATACCTAGATTTGCCACTAGCGCAGGAATCCATGGATTGAGTATATCAACAAACGGTATCATTGTAAGTCCTGGACAAAGAAGTGTCCTTGTAACACTTATATCGATTAGGAGTAGATTTATTTTAAGTCATTGTATATCAACAATTCATGTGCATTCTGTGTTGTTTGAACTCCATGATGTATGACAAGAAAATCACATTTCTGTAATATTTATATGAAAAAAAGCAAAAGAATATCTTGAAAATTTAAATTATTATAATATGAATATGTTTATGAAAGAAGTATGCTTGTTAAAAGCTGGTTCATGCTTAGGGCACTTGCATATGTAATACGTAAATGCCGTAGGGAATTCCATCCGCAATGAAAGTGGCATGGCGCGATGTAAAAGGTGGATATGGCGGTCGAACTGAGCAGCTCCTTTCTGTGATCGGCACGCAGTGTGTGGCTAGTTTTAGTACAGTACACCTCGACGGTCTAAAAGAGGCAATTGGAAGCTACATTGGAAGGGATGTGCCTCGGATGTGGATCTGGCTGTCATTAATGGAATCGCTCTAATATTTTGAAAATCCGACGCCAAGAAGAGATTTAATAGAGCATTCGAACATCAAGAGCCGTGAGTACAGTTAGCCGGCATTTCGCCTGACATTAATCTTCGCCACTGCTTCACTGGCTTCATATATTTTGTCACGTAATTTATATTGGTATGGACCAGTTAATTTGTGTGTTGTTTTAATAATAATCACATGAACCGTCAATTCGTGTTCGAAACCATAACTTGTATTGTGATCACGAAACTACGCGGGCTCTTCACCTGAGTGCTTCTAAAACCGAGTATACTGATTTGAATGAACAGTTCTGGCATTGTTTAAAAGTGATTCTTGTCTCAAGTAAAAGGAGTAGCAAAATTTAAAGTAAGAGTAAAATTCGGATGCTTTGCTTATGAACTACTCCAAGTGAATTTGTTAAGGTAGGAAGTTTAAATACAAAAATTTAAAGATCAATCAATAGGAAAGTGGAAACTTTAGTTATTTAAAAGCTAAGATCACAAAAGTGTAGTTGGATAGTCTTTTGCTAAAGTATCCTTAGTTCAGTTTAAAATATAGTTCTGTAGATTTACAATGCAAGACTGTGCAAATATTAATGCCAGTAATACCTGCTTAACAAGTGATTAAAGTTCAAGTTCATATAAATCATTAATGAACAGACTTAGAAGTGAAGTTATGCACATTTTCAAAGGTAGTGTACACATCATCAATAGCTCCTTCTAAAGTTGATTAAGCCCAGTGTTGCATTTTATTATCTTGTAAAGCAATTTAAGTGAATGATTGGCTTTTAGATATGGTTTTGACTTTTCTAATAATCAAAGAAGCCTGGCTAGTAGAACTATACCAGTTTATGGGTCACCATCATATTGTCCTCCTATTAAGACAGAAATGAACTACTCCTGGTACTAAGGGAAACTGCTATATGCAAAGGAGTTTAGACAGTCTATTTAAGATGTTATCCATTTTTATTTGTGTTATTTATGTCAGTCAAAATAGGTGCCCCTCATGTCCAAAATTAGTTCTGTACATCATGAAGTGGTGTTTCAGTATTTTGATTAAGTAATGTTATTCATTGTAGCCGTCATTAGAATGAGCACAGTGTAATTTGGTCCCCATAATTTACTGGTGTCTGTGTTATTGGTAACTGCTACAGAGTGCACTGTGTCAGTTTGTATTCTGTTTGCTATTCAAAGGGAAATCTCAGTAATGGCAACTTCAGTAACTAATATCCAATTTTGTAAAATATATATTTCCGAATAAATGTGCCTAACTAGGCAATCGGAGGTTCATTTCTTACATTCACTTATAATTATAGAATTTCCGTTAACTCCCAAGGTTAAGGCCCATTTGGGTTTACTCTTAACTTCACAGAATTCGAAATTATAGTCCATCAGACACACGCACGGTCGAACTTTGAAATCCTCTCACATTAGCGTGTTTCACGGCATTTTAGTGTTATACGTAGCTTTTAACGTGACAGAACTAAAGGTTCAGTTATTAGGGAATAGTGTTATATCCTGCTATGACTAACGGGGGCCTTCAGCACTTCATCAGACGAAGCATTGTTCATAGTACTTGGAGTCTTCTCGAGAGACATAAGATACAGAGCGGCTACGTACTGGCTTCGGATAGGGACACTAGACTACTTTCGATGAATTAGTGGTGTACAATTACATGTGATACTCTGGTCAGAACATGATGGGTGAATACCTGGCAGGGTGAGTGGGACAGTAGTAATAAGGACCGGTGACTTTACAGTTTCTTCCCTGCTATGAGAAAAAGACTCAAGCTGAAACATATCTGTGCCAGTCGCTGTATGGCGCACGTCCTTTCTGGACATGGCCCTTATCCCGCCCACTACAACCGTGAGTCTGTGGTAGAAACCTGGGTACACACGTGGGGAAGAAGGTTCCCCAGAACACATTGTCTTCTTCTGCAGAGAACTCCTAAACAATAGACACACGTTACACTTTAACACTAATAAGATTAATATTCACTACACACAATATTCCGGAACGAGGAACGTTGCACAGAGTTAAACAGACATGCTGACAATATCGGTAAAGCAATGTATTCTGATATCTTACGTACTGAGCCATACACAAGGCAAGCCCTTGCGCAAAGACAGCAGACAATACATAGAGTAGATGCTGACAAAGACACAGATTCGAACCAACATCGAAACTGACATCGCATCCGAGGCATCAGAAAGCGATGATCCCCCAACGACAGCCCAGACTTAACAACTCTGATACACAGAAAGAAAAAAATTCAATAACAGAATCATCAGCTATGAAAGGGTTAGCTAACCATGCCACAACAGATAACCTGGTAATCAAATTAGTGTACGTCACCATGTGCAAAATAGCTTGGTACTAATATGTCAAAATAAAGAATATTGTACACTCAAACGTATAGTACGTAAATAATGTAAATATATTCATCATTTTGATTTTCAGCTCATTGTGTTGGCCGTGTTTGCAGTTAAAATTGTTGGATGTGAAGCCCGCATGCACACAAATGTAAAGGCATTTACAAAAAGAAACGATATGTTGTTGAAACTGAAGATGTATATAATGTTATAATCATTTAACAAAAATTTTTTCATTGCAGAATAAATAAAACGAAAACCCACTGGTGATGGTACAGTGGTAACGAAACATGTTTGGGTTCTGACAAAAAACGGTGTTTTGTATAACTGGCGGACCTCACTTCCAACAATGTAAATATGGCTTGGCTGAAAGTGTTCATTTCTTAGATCGTAGTTGTAGCGAATAAGCTGTCGTCGGAGGCGGTCAGTGACATGAGGACAAATTCCAAGACACTGACCACCACTCACTACTAGGTGAGGGGACACACTATCCATTGTATCTACTTTCCCATCATTCTGTTTTATTCTTCTTAAAATCTAATTTATTTATATTTTCCTTTCCCTCAATGTTGTTTCAGAGTACCCATTGAAAATGATGCAGACAAAAGAAAACAAAAGGTCAAGAAGAAAAGCCCACCTCCGCGTGGCGGGCATGGGTAACGCTGCGATTGGAGGTGGAGGCTGGCGTGAACCAATTCACGACCGCTTTCAGACATCAAAACCGGTCGCAGCGGCCAAGAGGTTATAAGAGAAACATAAAACCCATCATCAAATGATTAGCAAAAGGACGACAAAAAATAAAGCAACAAATGAAGAAAAGTGTCTGAAGGGACCGTTTAAGATTCTGACAACGGCTGTTTACAGCTTGACGAACGACAGTTCATAGTGATTGGTTCGAATGAAGAGGTTGAATCAACAGAGGATGAGGAAAACCCGTTGATGACAGGGAGCACGGTGACGGCAGTGATGCGGAGCAGACGTCTGAATCAGGATCTCTAGCTGTTCCTCACATCATGAGTAGTCAGCTCATCTTACTTCTTCAAACTCTCAATATGCTAAGTTTCGTTCTAGCTCCTCTCACAGCATGCCCTTATCTGTTAATCCAACATCCGTTGCACACTTTCTGTCAACACAGGAAATAATTAAACTTTCTAATGTTCAATTTAGAAAGGAAACGTGGGAAGGTGTGTTCATCAGAGTGTTTGACTATGACTCCTCATAAAGCAATCTGTGAGGTGGAACCTGCCGAAAAGAAGTTGTTAGATAAGGATATGAAAAAGGAAGCCCTTTATCGATGGAGTAAGATTAAGTGGAGACTCTAGTGTTGAGAAGGCCTGACAAGAACCAGCCCTTTGGTGGCCTTCGTCGGAACTAGAGATGAGGTGGTTCTGACCTGGTCACGAATTTTTCAGAGCGCAAAGCTGATCTAGGAAGTAGGTCTTTTATACCGATTTCGTAACTGTAAAAGTCCTCGAAAAAACATAAACTTCGTTTCAACCTTATCTGTATAATATGGTTCATTCTTTCAATCATGGCTATGAAGAAGATTTTACAATAGTCTCCTAGAAACATCAAGGTTTCAGGAAACAAACGAGGAAGATTCCATTGAAATTAAAGACATTTGTAAAAACTTATAAAAACCAGTTTATAAAATATGTGGAAAGTTTACAAATGCTATTGGCTTTTCACATGTTATAAGATCCAGCCAGCTTACCTGTTTAGTAAAATTGTCGAGAAAATGTAAGTTTGGATACATAACCTATAGTCTAACTACTTTCCCATTTTTATTTAGTCGTGTTAAAGTTCCTTAAATCCGAAATGCTTTTTTCTGTTCGTTTCAATTCTTTTTGTATGGTAATTTTGTATTTCGTTTCGTTGTCCTTTTTAGTTACTTCAGTATCTAAAGTTAGACTGATTTATCTACAATGGATACAGTTGACTCAGTGACTATTTCTTTATAGGGTGTAGAATAATACCTACTACTAGGCACAATAGAGGGTGATTTTATTTAACACACGATAAAGCCAGTCTTTCGTAATATATTAATTGAAATACTTATTTTTATAGAATTTGAGTTATTTAGATGAGTCATTATGTCAATTTTTGTTTGAAATGTTTATGTTTAATAACATGCTTATAATAAAATGATTTAGATTCTTCAAGGAAGCTAAAGATTTCATAATAACAAGTTGGTGTTACGTTATTCAGTATTTTGTTTTTAGTAGTACAACTATTTGTTTTAGACAATAGTGATATCTTCCATTCTGATAACTCTTTCTCTCAGAAAGTCCCTTAAATTTATGTTTGTTATCTAAAAGTTTTATTTGTGAGAGTTTCATCGTACGAGTTATGAATAAAACAGAATCAAATGTAATCTCTGGTTCTGCTTCGTTTTTTTTATGGATTTCAATATGTGCAGTTATTGAAGTGTGATGATTTTATATCTGAGGCAGATTTGATTAAATATAGTGAACTGCACTTACTATAATTTTGCAGTCAGTCACAATTCAATAGCAGGTAAACGATTTTCATGAAGAAATTAACTTCTGATCACATCACAAAGCGATCAGCTGAATGTAATTTATTTGAAGAATTTCACCGACTACATTGCAACCACCTCTCTGACTTTCAGCATATAATCTGACGTGGAATCTTAATTACGACGAATATAAGACGTCAAGACATTTATTTTCAGTTCAGAGTGCTTGAAATTAATTCTAATGAAAACAAAAAGTGTTTGTTCAGCATGTGAATAAACAACGAGTATTTACGACGATGTCAGATTATGTTACGTCCTCTATCACTGTTTCAAGAGTTTTAATGAAGTATGTGACTCTTCCTCCTAGCTTTAAATAAAGATAAACTGAAGATCACCCTGGAGACTGAAGACATCATCTGCCAACTTAATAAACTAAAAGACGACAAAAAGGATGAGGAGCCACAATCAGCACCCAGTGTGGGGCACGAAGACAATTAAGATGTACCGTTCAAAGCGACAAAACAAACATCAAGATTACATAATTATCAAGAAATCAATAATTGGTGAAAATTAAAAGTGAGATCATACATAATGAAGACAATGTAAATGGCAATCATCATGTGTTAAGCTTACCATTAACTGTGAAATATTTACCATGTATGATATACTTTCTGAGTGACTATTCTATGACATAAAATTAATATGTGTTCTGTTATGTTGCATGACCCTGCATTGTTTGCTGAAAAAAGTTTTTGATGTTAATGAACCTGTGACAAGAATATTCATACACATCATGTGCTACTGGTTAATGCATGCCAGATGATCTACCATCAGCGAAAATGTAAATACTGATAACTGTGCCACCACCTTAATTGTTTTTCTTCTTGATGTGTATTGGATTAGTATATCTGCATTATAGTTAGTGTAAAAAAGCCGAGGGCTTTTTTGCGAAATGACGGTAATTTGCCAAGTGGTAATAAAACTATGTATCTGTATTTATAATGTGTGATAATTGGTTTTACCCAATAACAGTGAATAGCAAGAGTATTTAGGACATGGTTAAGACATGTAACGGGTTGGTAGATGATAAGACAGTTGAGATGGGTTGGGTTAGGAGTATTGCTTACAATAATGAGTCATTAATGGAACAAATTCAGACATCCTTAATAATGTCTGTAGGTAATATTGAGCTATAGGATTTAACTAATGATGAGATGTGTTTAAAACAGCCCCAATATGAATTCTGAAGTAGTTGATTACCAATAATATGTTGTATATGATGATATGATTCATAAATCAACTGGTAACACAAATAATTGGGAGATAATCAGTAATCAGCAAACTAATCTTAATCCATTAACATTAATTTTAATTAAGATTTTAGACAAATAAAAATGAGAAAAACTGAGATACGGAAAGGGAAAAGTGAGATAAGAAAATCTTTGACACTCTAGCATGTGTGAACCAAGGATTAGGTGATATAAAAAAAAATGAAAATCGGCCTAATCTAGTAAGTCAACTAATTATATCGGTGGATGAGGTAACAGCAAAACCATTTAGTGTAAGTAAAACTGTAGAGCCAATGGCTAAAAGAATCGAAAATATAGAGTTAACTAATCAGAATCAGATTGAGGGATGCTTAAATAAGCATTCTGAAACGTGGAAGAAGAGGTTTCTGATTATTTGGAGGTAAAAAGCAGAGAAATAAATCAAAACGTAGAATCTATAGTTTTAGATTGAGTAAATAAAGTGTCCAGTGCTAAACATCAGACAAAGTTGATGAATTTAAAGAGGAATTTTGTAAGATTAAAGACGAAATAATTTCAGAACTATCTAAGTGGCAGAAGGAAATTAATCAAAAATTAGATTCGGTAGACAAAGCATCTATTAGAAGTGAAAGACGTGTTAGCCTTAGAAACAGAGAGAACAATATTAATGATTCAGTGGTGTCTTGTGAATCAGCTGAAGGTAAAAGTAATAGACATTACACAGAAAATGATTAAATAAAGATCTGTCCCTAATTTTCTGCCCTAAAAATAGAACAAAATACTATTAAGAACCAACGGTTTCAAATGAACTCTTCCGGATAAGGTTTTCCTCACCCAGTAGTTTTTATTAAAAGCTAGGAAAATATTTCCAAGACCATGGAACTAAAGGCACCAAATTCAATTTGTGATTTCTCTTATTGTAGGAGAGGCAGTTTTGTGGGGAAATGACAATGCTAATTTCAATAGTTCTTATGAGTAGTTTGAGCCCAAATTCATTAGTAAGTTTTGGTCGTTTAGCAAAGAAGAGAAATAATGTAAACAAGTTTATAATCCAGAATACTATGATCCTAAAACGCTACTTCAGGAAAGTACTTTGAGAAATATGTTAATAAAACTAGATTTGGGATGAACCCATAGCACCTTGACAGGTCATTCACATTCTGAAATCAAAATTACCCATTGATGTTAGAGAAAAGTTAATTTATATACCAGATACTGATTTGTAATACTTTCTGTCTGTAATAGATTTTATTGATATTATACAGGAAGACAGAAAATTGTTTAGCAAAAATGGGAACTGTAACAGATTCAAAGGGAATCAGTATGGAAACAGGTACTACACTAATGGTAAAGCGTATCATTGATTAAATGTCAACAATGTGAAAAGAATTAGAAAATAGAACGACTATGGTTACAGTAATGGGAGAAATAGTTATTCCTACAAGCGAAATAATCCTGCTAACTTTGTTCATACCATGAGAAATGATAATCGTCAACATCTGTTCATTGTGTACCAATAATAACAATTATGGGTCTAATAATAATTCTCAAGGGAACTGGCAGTCACAAAGTAACCAAAGAAACAACACAAATAATTGGCAGATTAATAGCCAGGTTGCCGGGCAGTCTTCTGCTGCAGTTATTAGTAATTAAAAGCATCCATAGATCTACAATCTCATTAATAATTAGCTTGATTCAATCAGATGTGCCCAACCTAGCACATAAAAGAGTGATTAGCACAATATCATTCCATTAAGATAATAGACATTACCAATGAACCGCCTAATGGGACTAACAGATCAGAAAACTTATAATGTTAACCTTCTGAGGTTCATCACACAGGAGGAGGGAAGCAATTAACAAAACATGTTGCTAATGCTCAGACATAATGATGGCAACAAGATTGATGACAATTTAATTAAAGAGTATGCTGAAGATAAATCTGATAATAAGGTAATGTAAGCTGTATTTAAAGCTCCAATATTGCCTGTTCAGATATGTAATGTTACTGGGATATTGGGGGGGGGGGGGGCGGGTTCAATTAATTAAGTTCCAGATCATAGTGGATTTTAAAGTCAAGAAGTATGACATACAGTGCAACTATTTGCTCATGAATGAATTATCAGTACAATTTTCCTGGCGATGGGAATTACGTAAAACAAAGTGGTGACAGACTTGGATGTAGGTATTATTATATTAGATAATTGTGGTAACGTGATTACATTAATTCGAGTGAGCAATGTGGATCATCTTTTAAAGTATAAATGTGAAATATTCGTTCCTATTATTGTAGATTGATACAGTGAAATGCATACTCAGTCCATAAATGTGACAGATTTAGAACTCAGCGACCTTATTAATGAAAAAGTAGCTGAGTCTACTTATTTTATGGAACACCAACAGATTGAGATAATTCATTTCTTAAAGAGGTATATCAGGATTTTTGGTAGAAAACCAGGTGTAATAAATTGCTAATTTATCATCTAGAAATATATTCCCACAAAACATTTTATAGGTCATCATATTCGATATCTTGGTCTAAGATAGAAGCTGTATCCAAAAGAAATTCGTAACATTTAGGATTGGTATATTATACAACCTTCAGATTCTATCTATAGCAGTCCTTTGTTAGCTGTTAGCAAACCAGATGGTAACATTAGTGTCGTGTTGGATGCTAGACACATAATTAAAATTACTGTTCCTGTTAGAACGCAACCAGATAACTTAGCAGAGTTGTTCCAAACACGTTATGGTGGAATATATTTACCTTCCGTAGACTTAAAATCATCATTCTGGCAAATAAAGCTTGATGAAGAATCCAGAAAATATACAGCTTTAATAATTCCTGGAAGGAACTACAAGTTTCAGCTAATGACTTTTCTGCTAAACATAAGTGGTGAAGTATTTATAGCAGCCTTGGATACAGTGCTAGGGCCTGCCTTACTAGATAGAGTTATGTGCCATATAGATAATTGGGAAGAATGTATCGAAGTCTCAGAAAAGGTACTTAAGAAATTAAGTGATTATGGTTAAACAGAAAATGAAAAGAAATCTAAGTTTGGTAAGAACCAAATTAAAATTTTAGGTCATATTATATCACCTATGAGAATCAAACAAGATGTGAAGAACATGGATGCATTAAGAAACATGCCAGTCCAACAAACAAACGTCAATTAATATCAATTCTTGGTTTGGCCTCGTTCTTTAGAAAATTCGTTCCCAACCATCTACTGAAAAACGATCGTTTATCAAAATTGTTACGGAAAAATACTCCTAGGTTTTGGTCAACTAATTGTGCAGAAGTATATTACCAGATCAGAAACATTTTGGCTAAATCTTGTATTTTGTACCACCCTTGTATGAGTGAAGACTTGTTAATCCACTGACGCATCTTTAACTGGGTTAGGTGCATGTTTATTCCAGGTAACAGGGGAAGAAAAAGAATTCGGGGTAATAGGATCGGCAAGCCGAGTTCTATCGCCCAGCAAACGTAATTATAATGGAACAGAGATGGTGGCGTTGGCTGTAAAATGTGCATTGGAAAAGTTCCATTATTTCATATTTGGAAAATGCATTAAAGTATACAGCGACCACCAGTCAGTAAGCTTACTATGGACTGTAAATTACTACATGCTAAACTTCCAAGATGGGCATTAGTCCTTCAGTGTCATGATATAGAATCAATAAAGAGCAGCGGAAAAAGTAATGCAGTGGCAGATGCCCCATCAGACTGCCATAAGGCCTAAAAGGTTAAAATGAAATTGTTGAACAAACATCTGCTTTTACAATACTAATGGTAGGCAGCCAGATAATGCTTCTTAATTTCTGCACTGCCTCATTCTTTCCACAGTCCGTACAAATGCATATACTTGATGTGAAGGAGAGGCGGTTGAAAATGAAAGTAGATGATTGGTAAAAGTGGACTGTATTTAGACACTACATTGCGAGACACAGTTATAGAAGCATGTGCACTGCTTGGCAGTCACGGCCCTTCTCCCCCGGTCTCTGCCACTTCGGACATGCGTTGTGTGGATTCTTTCCTGCAGCAAGCGTCTGGTCGCTGCTGCACCATTGTGGCATGTTGCACCAATACAGAACATTCTGACCACGTTATTTATATAAATTACACAAATACAAATAATCACATGCAACACAAGTTATACCAAACAAACAAGGAATTAAAGTGATTGAAGAAATTGTGTCCACTATAAACAAAAGGAACTCTTAAGTGACTAATTTTATAGTTACGTGCACTAGAGTCTATGTTTGCTGTGGAACAGCACAGATCTTGGACAGTGGTCGATTATAATTTCCTGTTGCTGTGCACACTGAACCAACTCATACCATACCATCAGGACCTGGGTGTGTACCAAAAATAAACCCAGAACTTGACACAAGGGGTGGTAAATGGTCTTCCTTCGGTAGACTTCCCTATGTATGTGGCTCTAGACTGTTCTTTGGTGATGACGACTTAGTTCTCTGTTGTAGTTTGAATAGGTAATCCCTTGACCACCATTTCCAGATGTGCTCCTTGCACTGCTGGATGAGCTGCCATCTTGACAACCTGGATGATGGCTCTGAAAGCAAGCCAGGCTCCGGAATAGTTGTTAAGGGTTCACCAATAAGAAAATGGTCTGGAGTACGTTATGAGAATTCATCTGGGTTGACTGGAAGTTGTGTAATGGGTCGGGAATTCAAATATGCTTCAATCTTTGTTATAAGTGTGTGTAATGCTTCAAACGTTAGCACTTGGTTTCCCACGACTCCCTTCGAATGTGTCTTGATGGATTTTATGCCTGCTTCCCACCACCAAGATGCGGGGCATGAAGCGAGATAACGTGCCAGAGGATACAATTCTAAGATGGATAGTTCTGGATTTGGGTTGTGTGAAACTGACAGTTGAATAGTTCATGCAGTTCACTCAGCTCATTTCTTGCACAGAAACGTCTTCCCACTGTCATTGTACACATATACGCAAACGCCTCGTCGTGAAATTAATCTTCGAAGTACAGCAATGAAAGCTTGGGAGGACAAATGAGTGACAAGCTCGATGTTTGCCGTCTTTGTTGCCGTGCAAACGAACAAGGCAATGTAGACTGTTTGTCCTCTTTGCTCCTCTTTTCCACATTCCTTAGGTGTACTGGCCCTCCATAGTCAACCCCACATAGTTATGGTGTTTGGGATGTGTGAAACTAACAGCTGAACAGTTTATGCAGTTCAGTCAGCTCATTCCTTGCACACAAATGTCTTCCCACTGTCATTATACACATTTGCACAAACGTCTCGTCATGAAATTATTCTTCAAAGATCAGCAATGAAAGCTTGGGAGGACAAATCACTGACAAGCTCGATGTGTACTGCCTTTGTTGCTATGCAAACGAACAGGACAATGTAGACTATTTGTCCTAGATTTGCTCCTCTTTCCCCCATTCCTTACGTGTAGCGGCCCTCCATAGTCAACCCCGCAATTAAAAAATGTCTATTTTGCTCTACATGCACTCACGGAAGTTGTCCCAAGAACTGTGTTGCAGTGGTTGCTTTCAAGCAGTAGCCAGGAAGGCACTTGTGAAGTATTTGTCTGATTACAGATCTTCCATTGGGTATACAGTACCTTCGTCTGAGGTTCCTAACGGCAGATGAGATCCTGCATGCAACAAACGAAGATGCTCAGTTATGACTATTAATTTAGTGACTTGATGCTTAGGAGGAAGAATCATGGGGTTCTTCGACTGCAAGAAACTTCTGATTGTTCGAGTCTGCCGCCCACTCTTAACAACAGTTCCTCGTCCAGAAAGGGGTGAAGTGAGTTCAGTTTGATTTTCTCGGGGATTGGTCGGCCATGTTGTAGTTCTTCAATTTCCTTGTAATAATCTTGCGGTTGCACCATCTGAATGACTTCCTTCGATGCTCTGTGAAGTTCTCTTGCTTTTAGGTTTCCACTATGCCCCCCAGTGGATTGCCTCCTAAGATTGTTTATATATCTCAGCACATACGCCATAACTCTTCGCAGTTTTGACCATGAAGAATAATGTTGATCTATCTCATTCACAATGCAAGTAGTGGCAAGTAAGCAAATATGTTGAATAAGTTTTTCTGGTGCATCAGCTGATCTGTCTGCATACTTCATGGTGTTAACAGGCCATGCTGATGGTGGCTGATGGAGCCAGCAAGGACCTGTTCACCATAGCTTACTGTCGCCTAGATGTTGTGGCGTAATTCCTCTGGAAATGACGTCAGCATGATTACTCTTAGAGGATACGTGGTTCCAGTCTTCTACTGCAGAGTGTTGCTGGATATCAGAGACACGATTCCCAACATACGTTTTCTAAGACGTTAGTTCTTTCGCTGACCATGCTAAGACAACAGTACAATCTGTTCAAAAGTTAGTTTTGGCGATGTTTAAGTGTAGCCCAGATTTTACCTTCTCCATTAATGTAGCCAGTAGTAGAGCTGCACACAAGTCAAGTCTTAGCAGTGATATTTGCTTCATTGGTGCTACTCTGGATTTCGAAGTTAAAAGCTTGATTGAGAAATTATTTACTTGACAGACATTTCTAAGGTGCTTGCTCAGAGGCATCTGATATTCCATGTAGCTCCAGCCACTTAACTCTGTTGCTGATCACTCTTCGTTCGATATTAATGCTATTCATTGATGGTAGATTATTATCCAACTCTTCCCACTGTGTCTCCAGGTCATCTGGTAACTGCGTGTCCCATTCTGTTTGTCTTTGCCAGAGATGTTGCAGAAACACCTTGTAAGCCACTGCCACTGGTCCCAGAAGTCCCAATGGATCTAATACAGAGGTAACACAAGAAAGTATACGTCGTTTAGTCCAGCTTGCGTCACTGTTTTCTGAATCAGTGCCTGGGAATTAGAAGATATCGCTATGATGATGCCACAACACACCCAAAGTCTTCGCTGTTTCTTGCTGCTCGTTACCCTTACCCAGACTCCATGGTATTTGCGCTTCTCGATGTTCATGTGTGACGTTTTCCAGCAATCTTGAATCGTTTGCACACCATTTACGAAGAGGAAACCCTCCACTTTGAAGTAATCTAATATGCTCTTCCTGCAGACTGAGTGCCTCTTCTATGGTGTCAGCTCTGCTCAAAATGTCGTCCACATAGAAATCCCTTCCAACGTATTTGCAGCTCTTAGATATGTTGTTCTCTCATCCTCTGCTAGTTGTAATGGACATCTTGTTGCTAAAAGGGAGGCTGCTGCTGTACCATTAGTGATTGCAGTTATACGATAAGCCTTGAGTGGTTCGTTGGGAGACTCACGCCATAGAATTCTTTGTAGGTCTTGATCTTCCTTTCCGACTTCAAGCTGTCTACACATTTTTACAATGTCAGCAGTGAAAGCATATCTGTGTGTTTGGAACCACAGGACAATTGAATATAAGTCATCTTGTATTGTTGCTCCAACTATCAGGATGTCATTGAGGTAAGTGTTCGATGATGTCTTTGCTGAGGCAATAAACACTACTCGAAATTTAGTGGTACTGCTTGATTCTTTAAGCGCTGCACTATGTGGCATGTAATACGTGCAGTTCTCCATATCTGTGGTCATGAGTTCCATATGACCAAAGTCTTTATATTCTCTCATGAAACTGACATACTGTGCCCTTAATTCTGGATGACACTGTAGCCTTGTCTCTAAGCGATGTAAGCAGCATGTAGCATTATTTACGGACTCTCCTAGTCCTGCATGATTATCTTTCACTGGTACTTTCACCATGAATCTCCCATTTGCATTTCTCTGAATGCTTATTGCAAAATACTCCTCACATAATCATTCCTCTTTTGTGTGCAAAGAAACAGACTTCACTTCATCTTGCTGCCAGAACCTTTCGACCTAAATGTTAATGTTGGTACTGCGTGCAAGGCATGACAATACTCTTCGAGCATTGGACTTAACTGAATGAGGAGGTATCTTTCCGGACACAATCCAACCAAATGATGTTTCCTGTAATGTTGGGTGGTTATCCATTTTCAGTTGTCCAAGCTGCAATACATCAAAAAAGATCGATGCTCCAAGTAGAAGAACAATCTCACCAGGTCTGCTAAATGGGGGGTCTGCTAACCTTACGTGGTTACGAAGTTGCCAGGTGGAGGTTTCAAGGGCTACTGTTGGCAGTGGCAATCTTTGACGTGGTGGTAATGCACAGACAGCATGTGTGCCATAGTCAGCAACTCTTGCGGAAATGTACACACTGGAAACGTGTGACGATTCTACCGTTTGAACATCGGTGATGGCACTTATTGGTATCTGATGCCGACTGAGCTATACTCCCATCCGATCTGCTAAGCTCCTAGACATAAAGTTCATTTGTGAAGCACTGGCAAGAAGTGCTTCACATTTGTACGCCTTCACATTTCTGACGGCGATGTTCAGAACTGCAGTATATAATAATACTTAAGCACGTTGGTGGTCTCCTTTCACTGTGCGGTATGTTTGCTGCTGTTCTACATACTGAAACGTCCCATTAGAAAAATTATTGAATTACTGTGCTGATAAATCTCTTAGATTATTTGATTTTCAAACAGCTGAGCAGAACTGAACGTTCTCAGACATATCGCTCTTTACCTATTCTGATCAACACTAAACTGACACACAATATTTTTGGCGCAACGCAATCGGACTTTCAAAAATCCTTACAAAAGAATGGCACTGACTAACATTAACCTAAACGTTTCACAAATCACTTACCTCCAAAAATCTTCGTTACTCGAACTACTGCAATACAGCGAGCGCCACTACTGCCAGCTAAATAAAAGATTCAAACTACTGAAGGCACTAACTACTGATAGGCATAGTTAGCGAATGAAAGATTTTGATAGAGAACAAACAATGTATATACCTTAATAGTGTTCAAAAGTCATAATATATACAGCAGTTCATGGCATCCATTCTGTTTCTGATGGACACACGTCCAGATCATGTGCTCTCAAAAATCCGCCATCTCACTTCCCCACATCCACCACTGCTGCCGGCTCGCCTCCAACTGCGCAATGCTACGCGCTGTTAACAGCCAACTGCCCAACACTACAGTAGCAAATTCCAACAATGCCACCCAGCCACAGACTGCACACAGCACAGCCAATGATTTTCAAACAGAGCGCTACGTGGCGTTACCAATAAGAAAACCTAAACAGCCTACTAACATAGCCCCCATGCTCCCCACAAAAAATTTTACAAATTGTTTTGGGCACTGGCCAATACATATTTGTTAAAAATTTTTCACAATTACATTAAAGAAGAAATCAAATGCACACACTTATTGATACAATGTTGGTCAAAAGCTAAAATTTTCCCACAGTACATAAAGACAGTCCTGATCGTTCATCATAGTAAAACTGCAGTGCTTTTTTTTTCTCAAAGTCTGAGCAGTAAAAGAAAATGCACACGGAAGTAGTGGATTTCCATGCAGTCTTCAAGAAGTAGTGTTGTCATTCCAACGGAAAGACAGTGCTGACTCTTGACATGCAGACAGGTAATGGGCCACAACAGAGCAAACCCACAGTTTTGAAGAAGGTAGGTCATCACAGAACAGACACACTGTAGTCCTGGTAGAGATTACGGTATTGGTGGGCCACCAGAGGTGCAGACCCACTGCAGTCCTTGTGGAGATAATGGTATTGGTGGGCCATCAAACGTGCAGACCCACTGTAGTCCTTGTAGAAATAATGGTATTAGTGGGCCATCAAAGATGTAAACCCACTGTAGTTCTTGTAGAGACATCCAGCAGCCATCTGTTGCCACTGTGCAGGTGCATAATCACCATCGAAGGGCCTTGCAGACAATATAGCAAGTCCATAAACCACCACTTGTGCACTCACAAAGTTTTTGGAATTGTCCTTAGAACCAGCAGTGCTGTTAACCAGTCCCTTGCTGAATTATCAACCCATGTGCAAACACTAACAGTCCCTACTTCTCACATATTGTCCATATACTATGACCACATACAGTGAAATGTAACTTACAGTTTATTTAATTTGATGAACTGGTGTCAATTACAATTTTATAACATAATAATACAATTACAAAGGTACAAAATACATCATTAAGAAACATAACTAGTGAGATAACATTTTATAGCAATAGGGCTTTACAAAAGAATCGAAATTAACATGTACATCAGTGTTACAAGAATTATGACATAAGTACATACATAAAAATTCAGAATAACTTTTGAAACATCAACTTCACATGTGAGCATTAAAACAAAACAGAATAAATAATGTCTAAACATCTTTACAAAGTAAATAACGTAATATTAGAAAAATTCTACAACATAACCCTTATCAGCAAAATACATAAAGACAAGAAAAACACTAATACACAAGGGTACACAAACACATAGCAGAATGACACAAGAGCAAAGGGCAGGGTTTGTTTTCAGTGTAACATTTGGTACTGCATTCCAACACAAAACTTCATTCCATAGATCTTTCGTCTTATTTCAATATTTGTTTCCACCAAAAAAATCCAATCCAAGCATGCTTTCTATATTTATATGTTCACGTATTTCTTACCTCATTATTTATTTTCCATTATCTTACCTCATCTGTTATTTCCAAGAAAATCCTACCTAAACCAGTTGCCCCTAAACCCTACATTTCTGGTCCTCTTTCTAAATCCTTTTTTGGCAAAACAATTTTCTTATAGCTTCTCAATGCATTTCTTCCAATTCATCACAACTGGTTCTCTTATGTAGCCTACCCCATCTTAACCTAACTTAAATGTACTGAGCTGAGATACATATACTACGGGATGAGGCAATGCAGCAGCACAAGACAATTAACACATACAGCAATGACTAAAAAATGTAAATTGGCAAAGCAAGCAGAAGTATCTCTAAATTAGCAGAGCAATTGCAATATTACAACTAATATAAGACAATGCACAGCCAACAAGAAAGATAAATCAGTAGTAAAACTGGCTTAACAGAGTGAGACAAAGTGAAATTCAGTAGCACTATCCCTGGCAAACAGCAGCAGCAAATGCTATAACTTATACATCAACATGACAAAGCTGAAGCAAAAAAAAAAATGTTACAGTAAAGATGGCCCTGTTTAATACCTATGTCACATCTTAACACTAGAGTGATGCATCACTACAACTTACTCTAGCGGACAAGTTACCAAACCGTTAAATAAATTATTTATATAATTCCTGTGAAGGGAAATGTCTTTTTGTGCTCCTTCATTTTCTTTGAAGTGGATCATAAAGTTATTATTTACTGAATCTGTAGGCATAAAACATCTATAATAGAACATCTATTAAATTTTATTCTAACCAATGCTGCAGTGCAGCTAGAAACTAGATATTAAACAAAATGAGTAATCCCTCAACTAGAAAGAGAATAGATGTAAAATGTTTCGCATCATTTCATTAGGCATTTTAGTAAATATAAATTGAAAGCTCCACAGTGTAATCATATGTTTTCAAGTTTTAACGTGTCGTAATTGCGATGCTTTCTACAAAGAAATGTCAATAGGGACGATAATGGTCTCCTTTTTTCTCCATCTGTGCCTCTGAAAGGCACACACTAATGGCTTTTTTCCAGGTGACTGTCACGCAGCTGGGTGCCCACAATGCATTATGTGAAGGTCACTTAAGTTTCTTACCGAAATATCTATGACACCACTTTGCACTACAGTGACAGTCTCATATAAAAAATTTCGCAGGTCGAGGATTTGCATTACAAATGTGTAGAAACAAAATCCTATAAATATAACAGTGACCAAAAAATTTTCGCCAGCATTGTGATACATTCATGCATTTACATACATTTCATAACTCTTATCACAAACCAGAGCCCATAACCACTACTCATTATTCCTTACCTTATTACACATATACATATTCTTCGACACTTCTTGAATATTTCATGATAACAGATACATGGCATAATCAAATTCCTCATATAGCATCAGCTTATTGATCGTAAACATACCTCAACAGCATAATACACATCGTCATCATAATCATCTACCTCAAATGTACTTCAAAAATCATGATCCCTTACAAAATACATCATTCAAATCTCTCATAGTATGACAATGGTTCCGAAAAAAATATGAACAGTTCACAAAGTACAGACAAAATACAATTTCATAAGGGTGAAGTTATCCAACTGTGTAACTGTGTAAACATGTGTCACTGACATAGTAAAAAAATTTTTGTTTCTCTGTTAAATAATCAGATAGCTGTGTAATTCAGTGTTAGAGAAATATGGTACCGATATGTAAAGCTGTATATGCAAATAACATATTAGCTAGGGGTCCTTGTGCTTGCCAGACACAGTACACAATGTAGGCGTGTACCCCCTGAGGATTAATGTAATTAAACTCTCAGGTGTTACAGAATATATCAATTGAATGAAATGTATCATGGAAAACTTCATTTGTAATTCAAAAATCTTTAAAAATAAATGTTTTGAGTACTAAATTAATCACTCAAATGCGTGTGCTGTGGCGCTAAATGTGCATCTAGCTGTAAGATAATTCTGTGGAAGTGACATAGTTGTCGTCCTCTGTAAGGAAAGTTCTGCAGAAGTCAGTGTACTTACCTCATGATAAACAAAAGTGAAATGCTTTGCGTATAGATATTTTAGTTATTACGCTTATTGCCATGATGAAGAAACTACTGTGCTGTAACATATTTTTGTGCTACGAAAAAGGCTGTCTCATTGTAGCTATATCACAAATGTTACTACTAAAACATGTTCTAATTTCCAGAATAATACAGAAAAACTGTGCAGATATAAAACAGATACACGGCAAAAGCAGCCATTTAAATTGTGTCACATATTAGTAGCATTGTGATATAATCGTGTAGCTATCAAAGAAACCAAATACTAAGTAATCTTTAATCTCACTGAAAGTATTTCAAATAAAGAATGTCTTTTCAGCTAAACCAACATGTTGCATTAATATCTCATTAGCAGTATATGTTATAAGTATGTAAGGCTTATAGTCGTTATGTAATAGTGCAATTAACAAGCAAGAATGTACACACACAATAACACCGTGTCCTCTGTTCACTATAACAATGCATTCGTAATTTCTGTTTAAATAAGTTCCCTTGGTTCTTGACTGGATATTTAACTTCAAACATTGTTGCATGCCAACAGATTCTAAGTCTGACAATGCATATTAGTAATGTAAAGTGAAAAATTTTATATCAAAGACTAAGTTAAAAAACACATTATCTCTCAATAAACGGTTTCACATGTGAAATGTGGTGCAATCCTTTACTCTTCCTACTATGCAGAGCTCCAGCTTCAACAGAATTATCATGTGGTATTTGGTACATCGGTAAAGGATGCTAAAATTTTTCTCAAGTTTAGGGTGTATATTATTTTTCTCTGAGCCAGCCGGCACACGTGGCTGCCTGCGGTGCGAGTCGTTGTCTGCTATCTCTTGGTTGGCGTGCGTCGTTCTTGGGATTAGGAGACCTAACTTCTACAAATTCACCCTGCCGAGAGGGCCCAGCCCTATTTGAATCCCGCCAGTTCTGATGAAATTCAGGTCTGTCGTTGTGATTATATCGTCTGTCGTCATGTCGGTAGTTCCTGTAGTCTCTTTCTTGTTGGTTAAGTGGTGGAGAATTTCTCCCTGAATTATCACTGCACGGTGGACCATTGCGTCTGAAATTATTCTGTCTCCCGTGATAATAATAGTTCTGGTTGCCATATTGTCTGTTTCTATGATTGTCTCTGTCATATTAATTACTACGGAAATGCGATCTTTCTCTGTAACTATAACTCTGCCAGTGGTTGTCATATGGGTGGTGTCTGTTTTGTTCACGATTTGCGTTGTAAGAATAGCCTTGTCGTGTCCAGTTATTGTTTCTTTCACCGCAGAATTGTGACGGATGTTACCTGTAATTGTTCTGTTCCTGTTTCCGCGTCCCGCGATTGTCAGTGTCAATTTCCAACTCCTGTAACAATCCCTGAGAAGCTTCAATGTCGTCTTTGCAACGTCCTAACAAATTAATATGTCGTAAATGTTCAGGTAATTTGATTAAGCAAATGCGGATGAGTTCTGAGGGGCTGTATGGGTTTGACAGGTACTGATTCTTGTGCAACTTGTCTTCAACATATTTCACAAGCATGGAAAATGCTGAGAGGAAGGCATGAAAAAATTCTCCTTCACTGTGGCAATCGTGAATGACCGATCGCATTCTTACAACTGGTTCATTCTCTAAATAGCCACACATAAATTCTAATCTGTGCTCTAATGACCAGTTGGGAGGAAAACAATGAGAGAATTGATGAAGCCACGCTTGTGGATGAATGTCGTTGCCGGAATTCTTAAATGTTTTGAAATTACGTGTAGTAATAAACAGCTTATAGTCAAAATCATCATGTCGGCGATTCGCACATCGGTCATTGTTACTTCGTTTCGGCTCTTCTATCTCAAAATTTGGTGTACCTTGCCAGTTTCTTTCATAATTTCCGAAGTGCCCTGTGTTATTATTTCGTGTCCCTCTTCCTGTATTGGAGCGGGAGTGTCCTCTAAAATTTGTAACTCTTGTATTATCTGTGTCAGTTGATCTTGTACTTCCCGGATTTCTCTTTGGTGTTGCGTATTAATTTGATTCTGATTTTGTTTGAATTTCCTAATTTGTTCGCACCCTTCTGTGTCATTAAAGACTACCGGTTTTGTGTCATTCAGATTATCATCTACCTTCGTAGATAAATTATTTAGCTGATCCGAAAGTTCAACTACTTTCTCTGATAATGAACTAATTTCCTCGATGTGCCATTCTGAACCAATTTTCAGAGTATTTACTGTGTCCTTTAAGATTTCATGAGTTTTTGCAAGTTGCGTAACCGAACCGGTAGATGCAACTGAGTGAATGTTAGCTTGCAAGGTCTCATGATCTTCATGAACTATAGTTTGCAGTTCTTTTATGTCTGCTTCGTGATTCTGTAATGCATTTTCATGGCGCGAAAAAATAGGTTGAAAATGCTCACAAATTTGTGTTTTTACGTCATTACAGACTTATAGACATTTCGATTCAATGTTATGTAATTCAGTAGTTAAATCTTCACGTGTTTCTTCAAGCGTGGTGTCTAACTTCCGAAGATTTTGTTCCATTGTGTCTAACGTTTGAAGCTTTTGCTGTGTTTGTCTCTGATTTCGTTCCATTTGCTGAATTAATTGCAATAATGATGTATTAGTGTCTGGAATCTGTTTCTCTATGCTTTTTGGCAGTGCATTTTCACCGGCAACATTCACATTTTGACAAGCAGAAAAAGTGTCTTGACTCAATTGAAAAAACGGTGAGGACCCAAAACCTGAGTCTACAGTATTTGCAATATTGTGTTCTGTCATTTTGGATTCCTGATGTGAGCTGTTGCCGACCGATCGATCGATAATGCTTCCCTGTTCACTACTTGTTTCATTGTCTACACCATTATTTGCCGCCCGCTCCATTACCATATGCACAATTACCAAATTACTACTTCGAGTGTCTGTTAATTCATTACACAGTGGTGCTGATAAGCTACTCTCGTCGTCACTATTATTTCTCAGTTTACTTTCGAGCCTAGTGTTACGTTTTTCACACGCCATTATTGTCACAATATTTCACACGATAACACAGAAAAGCACAATTTGAAGAGCAAAAATAAGAGAACACATTAACATAGCACTGATAATAATATGTAGTTAATTGCAAGCGCAGCTGCGAAATACCTGGTGCAAATCTACATGCATGCCACAACTGTTTTACTGTACAACAATGTAAAACTACACCTAAAAAGGATATTCTCTGTATGATTACGCGCTAGCAATAAATAATAGCTACACTAATTACACAAAGTACAAGAAAAAAATCAGAAGATTCCGGTGAGGTATCCTCGGCTGAGGGTCGGCAAATGAAACGTCCCCTTAGAAAAATTATATATGACTGTGCTTAAACTGACACACAATATTTTCAGCGCTACGCAGTCTGACTTTCAATAATCCCTACAAAAGAATGGCCCTGACTAACTTTAACCTATACGTTTCACAAATCACTTACCTCCAAAAATCTTTGTTACTCGAACTACTGCAACACAGCGAGCGCCACTACTGCCAGCTAACTAAAAGATTCAAACTACTGAAGGCACTAACTACTGATAGGCAAAGTTAGCAAATGAAAGATTTTGATAGAGAACAAACAATGGATTTATCTTAATAGCGTTCAAAAGTCATAATATATATAGCAGTTCATGGCATCCATTCTTACAAATGTACTGTTTCTGTTGGACACACGTCCAGATCATCCGCTCTCAAAAATCCGCCATCTCACTTCCCCACATCCACCACTGCTGGCGACTCACCTCCAACTGCACAATGCTACGCGCTGTTAACAGCCAACTGCCCAACACTACAATAGCAAATTCCAAAAATGCCACCCAGCCACAGACTGCACACAGCACAGTCAGTGATTTTCGTGCAGTGCGCTACGTGGCGTTACCAATAAGAAAACGTAATCAGCCTACTTACAATACGTTTCTCGGTTTCTGCTGTCACTATTACTGGCTTGTTCCTTGTGGAATAATGTGTTGTGGTGCTTGTTACAAATGCGGCAGTTGCCAACACGGTATTCCTTGAGCCTGTGATTCGAGCCCAGACAGTTGAAACAGAGTTTTTGTCTGTTCACGAAGTCTATTCTGCTAGCAGAGTCGCTCTCTTTGAACTTAGGACAACTTCTTAGCTTATGTGTTGAGTTGCAGATCTCACAGTCGGGAGCAGTTGTGAGAAATGTACGTCGAGAACTGAATCCTTCTGCCTTACTATGCTTCGCGGCCGGCTGCTGGGACTGGGGAAGCATTTGTCTGGATGACTGAGCTCTAACGTCTGACAGATGGTTTCTAGAAATGCCACCAGATCTTTCAGACGTGAAAATGTGGTGTTGAGCTATTTTACATTCCCACTGTTTGCTCAGAGTCACACTAATATTACCCAACAAAACGTGCGAGACCAATATTTCTTGCAATGGAATGCCTACCAGCATTACCTCAATCGAGTTCAGGTTTCTCATTAGCTGATTAACATCCGTAAGTCCTTAGCAGATTCAGCTTTGATGGTGGGCCGATTCAGACGTTCTTTTACATGCAAATCAACAAGTAACTTGCGGTTGTTATATCTTTGACGATCAAATACCATAGAATCTTATCGTTATTATCTATAACCAGTAAGTTTTCAACCAGCTTAGGAGGTTCGCCAGACACACATGACAATAAACAATAATATCGCTGGACATCAGTTAAGGCTTCATTGCTAATAACTAATGCCTCAAAGATATCGTAGAAGAGCATGAATTCTGCTTTGCTACCATTGAATTTTGGGAGCTCTATTTCACGTGCACTGCATGAACTTACAGACTCAGGTGTTAACACAAGTTTTGACTGGAGCAGTGTCGCTATCCTTGATTCTAAATCTAAGCAGAAGTCTTCAAACGACTCCATGTCAGCATCATGAGATTCTTCTACAGTTAATCTCGACTGAGTTTTGATGTTGTATTCATCCATGCTTGTATTTAGCAGTGACTGCCTTACTCTGATGTCGTTGAGATTGGATCCTTCTAGAAAGCTGTTAACAAATGTGAGTGTTCAGTCACTCGTTACTTGATTACTGCTCCTTTCTTAACTAAATTTCGTTTCTCGATAGGATCCATGCTTCAGGAGATTAGCACAAAGCTTAAGGGAGTAAGGAAATAGAGCCAGGCTGCTCACAGAGTAGGACGACGGTACCTGTAGAGCGCTGACTGGGCTGCAGCTGCTGGCGGAGACGGCGGCGGGCGGCCCTCACTGATGCATTGGTGTCGTGTTGTCGCAAATGCTTGTCTGTGTTGCGACGTCTTCTGGCTTGTGGTGCACTTCAAAACACGATTCTCGCGGCGTTTGTAGCTTGGAGAGCTCTATCCTGGACGTCTATCAGTGCTTATGTTTGAGAGACATGTGGAGCGTTAGGTAATCTCGAAGAATCACACAGAAAGCCAAGATATACGGATACTGGTGATTCGCGTGGTCAAAGCACATAACTTTTGTGCTGGAACATATTCGACTAGTTATATCGGTGCCTGGAGGACCAAAGTGTAGGCAGCCGCAAAACGCTCTGTAAATTCTGCGCTGCCTCGCTCTTTCCACGGTCCAGACGGATGCATACAATCGTTGCAAAGCGGAGGCGGTTAAAATGAAAGTACATGATCGGTAAAAGTGGACTACATTTAGACACTAAATTGCGAGACACTGTTGCAGAAGCGTGCGCGCTTCTTGGCGGTCACGGCCCGTCTCACCTGGTCCCGGCCAGTTCCCGTCGTGCATTGCGTGGCGGGGCCGCTGCTGCGTCCTTGTGGCACGCTGCACCAGTACAGAACGCTAATAATTAGTAACTGTCCTGTCAAAAGTCAATATCTGTCTATGTGCAAAAAATTAGGACAATAGCAAAAGGAATACATGTATTGGAAACGAATAAGAGATGGAATAATAAATGGAGATCCAACAGTTCAGTTAAAATATAAGTTATATAATGATATTTTATAAGAGTAATGACGACTTTAGGACATGGATGGCATGTATTCCTGAAAATTCCTCATTGCACATAATATGTCTCACTCATTGTGTGTGTGTGTGTGGGGGGGGGGGTAATTTTAGAGCAGATAAATGTACAGCTAAAATCTTATGACATTTTTATTTCCCTAACCTGAGGAGAAAGGTAACGAACATCTTAAGAATATGCATTGTCTGCCAAAGGGCTAAGCATTTAATTACAATCAGTAGGACACAATTACATCCGATTATACCGAATAGGTCTCTTCAACTGTAAACCTGTGATGTAACTAGCTCATGGCCCACAACAAGAGGTGATGTTAAATACATTGTAGCCTGATATGATTTATTTACAGTTATCCTAAGTTATTTGATCTAAAAAGTGCTACAGTTTCTTCTATTATTAGAAGATTAATCAGGGATTATGTCCCTACAGTCGGAAAACTAACTCAATATTGTCTGACAATCCTTCATATTTCATTGGAAATAAATGGAAAGACTGTATGGCAGAGAATAAGATCAAATACATTTTACTAAGTCGATTCGATCCGAAATCGAGCCCAGTTGAGAGAGTGTTTAGAGAGTTCAATCGATTTATTAGATCATATGTTCCCAGGTAACAATATAAGTGGATAGACCATGTATCTGTATTCGAAAATGTATTCAATAACCTACCCCATTATCTACAAAATCGTACACCTGAGGAACTGATGCTTTATGAACCTGAAAAGAATGAGTGGATTAATCCCATGCCCGTAATTCCTGAAGCGGCAAGAAGCAAAGAAGATACAATCCTATTCCTCTTAAAGGAGTTAAAATCTGCTACTCTGAAACGAAAGGTAAAATGCGATACTACATTGGGTAGCCTTTTAGTATACAGTATTGGCGATAAGACATAGTTAAAAATCATCTGAAGGGTTCATACCATCATAAGGTTCTGAAAATGTTCTTTGATTGAAGCATTTTAATGTGTTTTGTAAGATGTCAGCTTTGTTCTGTTAGACGTAAGGTTATAATTCAATTTCGTCATGTTCCACTGTGAGGTAAAGTTATCGTCTGGTGAGCTGTTATTCTCGCAATGGAGAAACTGAATTTGTAATATTTAAGGGAAGGGGTGCAATATGCGGTGTGAAGTGAATTTTCTGGTTAAACAAAATGTACAGTTCTACATGAATATGAAGTACTTTGTAACAATTTAAGGATTTCCATTAGCCAGTCAATATGCCTATAATTAAAGAACTTTCTTACCATTTCATTATGAAAGTCCTGTAATATGCAGAATGAACTGACATTTATTAATTATTCTGATAGATAAGTTTCAGTTAATTAGAGTATTGGAATTTTTCACTTCTATGGTGGTCTTTGAATTAGTTAGTAATTACAGTGCTCGTAGGTTAATGCGCACGTGTAAAGCCACTCGCGCATTAACGCCAAATTCACATATGTAGTTAATTTTTTTACAAACGGCAGGAAATCCTATGAACGGACTCAGTTACATCAAATTGAAATCGTCGTCTCTAAAAAAGGAGTTATGTTTCTGCCTCTCGCAATTTCAACAGGAATAAATTTCCTGTTTAAAGACAGACGCTAGTGGTTATCGTTTGGTTGAGGCAAAGGCCAGACGCAGTTATCAATAGCCACTAAGCTCTCACTAAATACTTATGGTACTGTTATTACGAATGTGTACTGACCATATGATTATGTGAAAAGAATCCACTGATATATATTTGATATCACGCCAAGGAAATCGTGATTATGTAACGAACTGTAATTAATGCTCGAAGCATGAGTGTGTCATAGGATTCTGGTGAGAAAATATCCACAATAAATATGCAGGCGACAATATTGGACTATTCTATCGACAGGAGTATACGAACTGTAATTACAGCGGTACAATGTCTGTGAACAGTTACTACAGTGACATTCAAATATTAAAAGAATTTCTGACACATGACAGTTGCCATATGAGCATGAATGCGACGAACCATAACGGTGAGATGTGTATATGCGGAGTAAAGGGGAATTAAAAAACATTTGCATTATGTTTCCATGAACATTGTATCATTAATGAGTGTTTTATATAGCATGTCCTTAATATTATTTCGTGACAAACCTCAAAAAACGGTCCTGCTAGGTTTTGGGTTTTTCATCCTGCCAGCCATATACCTAGTAGGTCGTGCCATTGAAAAATCAAGATATCTTGAAGACGACAGCTACAGCAGCCAGTCATGAAGACAATAAAACAAAATTTGTCAAAAGAAATGATGTATATGTTTTTGGTTTCATTAATTGAGCAACTATATTAGGCTCAGAACAATCACTTAGAGTAATTTTATTAAAATACTAAATGAATAATTTTTTGAGTTACATAAACAAGCAATCCTTTTAAGCTCATCACTGAAATATTTAATTAATCTTCTTCAACAATAATCACCGGTCTTAATTACACAAAAGTTTGTCTATGTTTATAATTTCCAGTATTTTCAGTGAGCCAAACTGTTAGGGTGATATAGCTTAGAGACCTTAGAGAAATTCATTTTTTGTGCCTCTGTTGAACTAAGTCTGCTGTTGTAATTCCCAACTCTTAGTTGAAGAGGGCATATAGAAGCCACTCTCTCGCAGAATAGCAATTTTTATATTTATTTTTATTTAATTTCAATTACTTACATAAATTATTATGTCAATTTTTGTTGAAATTTGTAAGTTTATTAATATACATATAATAAGAAACTTCCTGGCAGATTAAAACTGTGTGCCCGACAGAGACTCGAACTCGGGACCTTTGCCTTTCGTGGGCAAGTGCTCTACCAACTGAGCTACCGAAGCACAACTCACGCCCGGTACTCACAGCTTTACTTCTGGCAGTACCTCGTGTCCTACCTTCCAAACTTTATTATCATTCTGGATACTTATAATAACGTAATTCTGACTTTTCAAGTAACAGCTTCAGAATAACAAGTAGGTGTTACACTGTTTAATGTTTTGTTTTTAGTAGTAAAAGTATATGTTTTAGACCATAGTGATATCTTCTCTTCTGTCAGCTCTTTCTCAGAATCTCGGTTACGTTTATGTTTGTCGTTGAAAAGTGTTATTTGTGAATAATTCGTTTCGTACGAGTTACAAATAAACTAAATGAAAAGTAATCTCTGGTTCAGCTTGGTTATTTATGGATTTTGATATGTGCAGCAATTTAAGTGTGACGATTTTACATCCGCGGCTGAGTGGTTCAAAAATACTGGACTGCACTTACTATAATTTTGCAGTCAGTCTCAATTCAACAGCAATTAAACAATTTTCATGAAAAAGTTAGCTACTGATCGCAGCACAGAGTGATCAGCAGTCTTATTTATTTCAAGAATTTCACCGACTTCATTGCACTAATCTCTCTGACTTTCAGCGTGTAATCTGGCGTGAAAACTTAATTTAGACGAATATAAGGTGTCAAGATACTAATTTTCAATTCTGAGTGCTTGAAATTAATTCAAATTAAAAAGAATAGTGTTTGTTCACCGGGTTACATTGAGCTTACTTAATAAGAGGGCTTATGAATAAACAATTTTCGACTATGTCAACCTATGTTACATCCGCTGTTACTGTTTCAAGACATTTTGATGATGTTTGTGACTTTTCCACCGAGCTTTAAGTGAAAATTAATTGAACACCACTCTGGAGTTTGAAGACATCGTCACCCGCCAACTTAATAAATTAAAATTTAGCACCCACGAAAGACTACAAAAAGGAGGAGCAGACAAAACGACCGCTTTAGAGCTTGTATCCACCTTCAGGTGGTTTACATTCACGTAAATGTTTCCATACTCGATGTTGGAAATCACTGTTTAAATTAAAAACAAATAATGTGATGATATGCAAATAAAGCTATATGTTAGTGCTAAAATATTTTACAACACTTATCGCTTTGCCAGTTCAGAATGCTTTATTTGTGTCTGTTTAATCACTTTTATATTATTTATTGTATTTTCGACTTAAACAGTGATCAACACTGAGTATGGAAACATGTACATGAGGGCGAACCACCTGAAGATGGGCACAAACCCGAAACTGGTCGTGTGTTAAAGAAAATCATCTTCTATTATGTCTGACACCAGTTATTATTGCACATCTCATCTAATGTTGTGGTCAGTAATCCTTGCTAGTAAATTACTTTTAGTTTGTAAGACTGCTATAAATGAAAGGATGTTTCGACTTATAATACAGTCATGTTCATGTGATAGTTTTAAAAAATAAAGTGTATGTAAATGGTTTTTCTACATATTTATTTGTAATTCTTTTCAATTTTCTTCAGTGGGATATAAAAGTGCACACTGCGTACTCTTGAACAAAATTATTCTTTAGTAAAGATTTTGTTATTCTTCCAGCAGTAACTGGGTGAAAATGAAAATCGTCTTACATAGACATCAATACATGTGTTCCATGTGTAATTGATGCAATATTGCTGAGAGCTCTCTAAAATATTACGTAAAACCAAAACTGCATACAGTTTCCCCATCTCCCCTAATTGTAATTTACGATCATAGTATCCAATGCCTCACATTGTCGCCAAAGCGTAGAAATAATGGCTTCTATCAATTTAACACTGTTTAGTGCGTGGTATACATCCGTCCTTTGTCCAAAATATAAGAAGGCTACCTCTTGGATCACTCTATAAACATTGTGTTTTTTGAATTACTTAGTGAATTGAGCAAATGGTTGTGTCTCTCACATTGCAAGTCCAATTAATACTATTATTTGGTTTCATTTTACTCGCATACTTCCTTAGGATATAACGGCATCCGAACCAAAACTATTCAGTAATGGAATGAGCTACTATGTGCGCAACTCACAGATTGTAAGTCATTGATATAAGAAAGACAAAAAAACTACACAAATTTCAAAGACAAATTAATATTTTCTTGTTGAGAGCAAAGGCCAACCGTCTTTATCTTATTGTAAAATGATCCATTTGTGAACTTTCCTCATAACATCATGCTGATCTATGGTAGCAAAACCTGCAGCATGAGCCACAACCAGAAACTCTTATTTTCAGTCAAAAGCTGGTACCTTCCGTCCTTCACTTGTATAATATAGCACATCCAAGTTGTTTCCCAGTCAGTAATTCCGCAGCCTTTGCCTCAGCTAATCGCGCACCATCTGTTAGAACTACCTTTTTTCTACATATCAAAATTACTAATTCCTATCCAGTACCGTTCAACACATTACATGAATAGAAATTCTCCTACAGAACGGAATGAGTTGCCTAATAGGAACTTTTTGATGCTGTTTCATCAGACTTTTGTGTCACTGGATAGGTGACTAAAGCTTTTGGTGCCAGTACAGTGTACAGCTTTTTGGGTTAGAACGGAAATGGAAGTCAGCGTTTGGCGTCATTGGCTGGGAGGCCCCTTGCGGGGCAGGTCCGACTACCTTGGTGCAGGTCTGTGCGCCGGATGGGGATGAAATGAGGATGAAGACGACACAGCACCCAGTCCCAGAGCGGAGAAAATCTCCGACCCAACCTGGAATTGAACCCGGGTCCCTAGGACGGTAATCAGTCATGCTGACCACTCAGCTACCGAGGCGGACTTGGGTTAGAATCAGCCTTAATGTCAAACAATAAATGTAATTATTTCTCTGGTACTTTAATAATATACGCCACTGTTTCTTTTGAAGTGATGTGGACTATTTGCAAAATAAGGTCATAAGGGAATAATTATACTGTAAAGCAGAAGTCAAAATCTCTCATCTATAAACAAATCTCTACAATATGCTCGTAGTTGAATACCACAGATTATTATTGAGGAATAATAGCTTTCTTTCTTAAAGATGAGTTACCCCAGAACGTTATTCCAGAGAAAATTATTGAATAAAAGTATTCAAAATGTGTTAACCTACGATTGAAAGTTAGCTATTTTACAGTGTTAATATATAGTAAGAAGCATCCATGTGCTGATGCTGATATGGTTCCATCGGGTCCTTTTCATATGTTTCCGTTGCTTAGTTGTGTTCTTTCTGGATTTTTAATGCCTTTATCTTTCTGACGGAAGCAAACCCCAACGAAGGGTAAGAGCCGTGTCTCTTTCTCTTTTTTCTCTTTCAATCTTTGCACCTATGCTCTGTTCATGCCAATCTCTTTCCCCATGTCCTAACACTTGGTTTGAGTTTGTAAGCATAGTATGAGTGTGTGACACGAGTGTGTATCACCGCTGGTGACGGTGGTCTTGTAGTCTGTCAGGAAAAACTTGCAAGTGTAGGGTGGTTAAGCAGAAGGGCAGAGAGAGAGTTACTAATAGGTACACACAGGAGCTTTTGCATTAAATTTTGCGCGAGGGTGGTACCAGGCAGCACTAGCAGCACTAGTCCTTAGTTTATTGTTCTCCCTCTCTCTGGCTTCAGGAATGGGAGAGTGCCGGTCAGGCAACCCGCACAACACCCCTGTTCGAGCTCCATGGTAGGTCTGTCTGTGTCTCTCGCAGATGTTGCAAGATGTGGATACATGCATTGTAATGGTGTTGGTATATTTTAATTTTGTTTTATAGTGAGGTTTCGGGCACAGAATGTTTTTAGCTTTCGGTATAGTCTCAAATGCTGCAAGCGTTCCTGGTTTTTATGTGAGTAGTACTTTCATGTGTAGGTTAGCATGAAGGATGGTAAGAGAAAGGAATGTTGCGTAGTTATGTATTTTATCTTGGTATTTCCTTCTAAACACTTTACATAAATTGAAGGGTGTATTTGCACTTACAACAGTCTAAGAAATCTAAATTTCCCGCCTTTTTAACGATCTTTGTTTCAGCCACATTTTCGTGTGATACTGGGATAGAATCGATGTATTATGGTTTAGCAGTCTTTCGTAAATGATCGTACGTTCAGTGCTTGTCTAGAATGTGTGTGATCTATCATAAAGATTTTTTTTCTTGTGGAAAAATACTAGGGTTTTCTACTCCACATTTTTGTCACTGTTCTGCTGCGTGTTCATTAGATTGTACTGAAGAGCCTGTTAGTATTCACCAGTGAACTGTTTTAAATTTTTATCATAAATTGAATACCTGTACGGGTAGCTAAATTTATCCGTTTTTGATGTATAATTTACTGTCTTTTCATTACTGTATTATGTAATTGTTTCTGTGTGCCTACATGTGATTGTGCTGGGGTATGCTATTGCTTTCTGTAATCCGTTGCTCTCTTTATTTGAGACAGAAGGAGTAGCTGTAAGTGTAGCGGTACTTCATTAATTTTTGTTTTTCTCAGATTTAGGAATCTTCACGGTTTTCGAACTTACTCATTTCGATGACCTGCTTCTCTGGCCAGTCTCCAGTAGTTACAGTAGATAAGGTGGTGAGGCCGATTCTCTGTTTCTGAATCCGCTTTTGCATGAGTGTTTGACCCCATCTCTAAGTATTTTTCTCATAAGTACAAGGTTTTCCTTCCTGACCATCATATTATGATTCAGTGTGTAATGCCGGAAATTCATATCCTCCTATTTCCATGTATTGTACTATAACTTTTTTTCCTTATTTTGTTACATGAAGATATGATATTTCTGTGTCTTTATTTACTGTAATTGTTTTACTATTTGTGTTGTGTTGGCAGAAGAGCCAACACCGTGTAGCTAGAGGAGGCCGAAATGCACGCTTTTAAGCTCACGCAAACTGGCGTGAGGTCTGGAACAGGACAATGTAATTAATATAGCCAATAAGGTACGTTGCTGCTGGAATACTTAACTTTATTCCATAACTGGTGTACATCACTCTTGACGGTACATGTTTTACAATCTCAATATAAACTGGTAATGGCGCCTTGCTAGGTCGTAGCAAATGACGTAGCTGAAGGCTATGCTAACAATCGTCTCGGCAAATGAGAGCGTATTTGTCAGTGAACCATTCCTAGCAACGTCGGCTGTAGAACTGGGGCGAGTGCTAGGAAGTCTCTCTAGACCTGCCGTGTGGCGGCGCTCGGTCTGCAATCACTGACAGTGGCGACACGCGGGACCGACGTATACTAACGGACCGCGGCCGATTTAAAGGCTACCACCTAGCAAGTGTGGTGTCTGGCGGTGACACCACAATTTGTATATATACATGTATTTATGCATTTATGACGACGTATAATTGGTGTGTTTTGTAAATACTATTTGTATTTTTACGCTGGGTCTTGCCTAGGGAAAACTATGCTATCGAACGACTACATCGATAGGTCGTGTGGAGAATCTAAATGCTTGGGATCTTTGGGACTGTTAACTCTGCCGCGTGGAGGGCGGGCAGACGACAGTCTGGCTGGAGAAGGGCGGTGGAGCAGGTGTGTTGTGTGACGCTCCCGCGAGTTGCCGCGCTTTTGGGGTTTGGCAGCATGTAATTGCGCTCGACTTCCTATGATAGTTTCTGACACGGTGTCGCGGACGGGAAGCATTAGCTGGTGCACATCAAGAGCCCGTTTCGCCTGGTGACAGTGTCGAGAAGAAGGCGCGCCAACATCCAGCTTCTCCAACAGCGACGGCCGACAATGAGTGACTGTCGCCACCTCCCCGATCGACGATTTCAAACCTTCAATCAACCAACAAAGAAGACTAACAGCACGTAAAGTTTTATAGCTGTATGGCAGACCTCAGCTTTTTCAAACTGTTGCCTCACTAAATTACAGCAACTTAGCACGAACCTCTGTTGCTCCTTGTCCCAATTGCATTACGAAGCAGGGTCCCTTCCTTTCCGAAATGAACTCGAGTGTCGTAGAAATTCAAACGCCAGCATGAAAGTAATATCATTCCATTTCACTGCTTTAATTTCATTGTTCAGTTAAGGTATTCATAGCTGGCTACAATATTTAGATTACACAAGCATAAATTAAGAGTGCGAGTAATGTCACCATATTTTAGCTTACTTGTGACTGCAGCTCAGCTTTGTACGTACTAAATTTTACTATTGTTAATTGTTCAGAATCATTTAATTCAAGTTCAAGGTTAAATCTCTTATTTCTAAATTGTGTAGATTCCAGTAGCTTTTGAAATGATTGTCGAGGTAGCCCAAGACTAATCTTATTGTACCGAATTTCGTAGGGCTGCAGAAACAAAGTTCACTATTAATTTCAGTGACTAAATTAACTTTCAGTTTTCCGGTTTTATTAATTCTTTTGCTAATTTAAGTCAGAGTGTAGCGAAATTTATTACTTCTGAGAAACATTTACTTTTCACACAACACGTGTCAATCTTCAGTTGCCACGCTTTTAGTGTTAATTATATGTGCATTACTCTTTCATTTTCAGTTATTATAGTAGTTGTCCATAAGACTGGCGACCGTAATTTTCCCCAAATCACAAATATCTAATTAATGACAGTTAATTGTTAACGTAACGACCGCACATTTACTTTCTTTATTAATTTTACCCTTTTCTCAAAATTAATATCCACCAATTTCATTTGCATTTTTCCTTTCATTTAGATGTAACAAATTAACTTCGGTGACTATTGCTTTTCCCAAATTTCCATTAGGTGCACGCGGTTTAATTTTTCACTGTCATTAAGGTCGATAAGTGAGGGGGAGGTTACATGTGGCGGCCTGGTGTCAGGAGAATCTTCGGATTTGAGGTTGTTCTGGACGCGAATTTTGCATTGTGCAAATCTTGTAACAAATTACTGGTTACGAACAGATCATTAAGTCAGCGAAAATAAGTAGTGAGAGGAACCTTAATTAGATTTGTGATTTGGCATTTATACCGAAAATTTGTGAAATGAGTGAAGGCAACAATTACCAAAATTTGGTAGATTTGGGAACGGAACTATCGGTCGAACAGTGGGAAACTCGCACCGCGTAACCCATTGTTCAGGGGCAGGAGGCTAGCATGAATGACGCGACCGCCGAAACGCAACAAAGAGCAGAAATGGAATTCCAAAGTTTAGAAAATGTTTCGGAATCGGAAGTGAAAATCAAATGTGAACACCTTGATGACGAATACGGGAGGACAATTAAAGAGGCACGCGCTGCCGAAGTAAAACCGCTGGTTTCCGGGAATTTTACTGATTTATTGACTGTTTTGATTAACGAAATCAAGGCTCAGCCTAGCAAGATAGAAACCCAATCGGCAGAAATTAAAGCTCAGTCTGCCAAGCAAGAAGTTTAGTCTGAAAAAATTGACGGGAAGCTAGACAATCAGAACAAAGCTATTCATGTTGTTAACAACAATGTTGGAGTTGCTAAAACAAAAGTTGATAAAATCAAAGAAGATATTGTTGTAATTAATACCGAAATCGGTAAACTTAAACAGGAAATGATAGGCGTTCCGGCCAAAATTGCGAGCATAAATACTCGTTTTGATTGCGAGATTAGCAGAATCGAGAAAAGTGTAGGAGAAGCAGTTGCTCCGATCATCGAATATAAGGTGATGGATCAAATTCAATTAGTGAAAAAAGAGGATCAACAGAAGGTCGTAACTTAAAAGGCTTTAGTATCCGAAGTAGATACTGAAGTGAGGAAGCAGGCTAATACCTACGAAGAGAAAAAGAGGGAAGTGGAAACACTTGCGACAACCACTTGCCAAGTAATTACGAGAGTGTCGTAATTAGAAAAGAAACTTGACGAAAAACAGAGATATGTGCCAGTCTGTGCACATAGTTCGGAATTGTTGACGAAAGAGGAAAGGTACGACCCCTTCAAAAAAGGCGGTATACACGCGACGGATTTCATTAAAAATTGTGAAAGAGCTTTAGCCAGATCATGGACTAATGAAAGAAAAATTAATGCGGTTATTGATGTGTTGGCTGGTGATGCCAAGCCTTGCAGCTCAAACCTCAACTTGACGAACCTGACTTTCGACGAGTTTAAAAATTTATTTCTGGCTAAATACTGGTCAGAGCAGAAACAACAAAGCGTTTGGCGCGAATCTGTCGTATCGAGGCATTTCGATGCGAATTCGCATGGCTCGATGAAGGAGTTTTGTGAGGGCTGGATCCGCAAGTTGGAATATTTGCATGATCGCCGCACGGAATCCGAAATAGTCTGGGAACTCTACAAGAAGCTACCAGATGATACAAAACGCTACGTAGGAAGCAATTACAAGACAATCAATGATATCCTGGAAAGAGTTGAGGACGAGGACAATTGGCGCAATAATCGCGACAGTGGTAGAGGCCGTGGTAACAGCAACGGGTACCACAACAACCACAACAACGATACCCATGGGAATAATGCATACCGCAACCATGGCAGCAATAACAATAATGGTTCGGAACGTAATAACAATCGGTACAATGCAAATAATAACAGGAATGACGGAAACCAGTATCATACTAACGTGATACGGGTTTCACAGAATAGTAATAACGCCAGAGGTTGTGATAAGCCGCCTCAGCAGCATCCGGGGAGCAGATCTGCTGGGACGAGACAGGGAAACCATTAGCCGCGTCGGTGAGAGGCCGACCGGGCGTGGAGAAATTTTGGCGGCCCAATAACAGGAGAAAATCCAGGTCTCGTCGTTATGAAAATTCCGTATGGAATAATCAACGGCGGGAGTGTGTGCCAGTGTTAGGAGAAAGGATTGCGCCCACAAGTATTAGATCAGCTGTATACACGGCAGTAGAAAATACATTAACTGTCAGTGAGAACAATTTAAGCAGTGTTCCGGAAATCGGTTATAAAGTGGCAGCTGTAACACCCACAGCGGACCTGGAGATTGAGTTTAAGAATGATTCGCAATTGCTGAGAGAAGATCAGATGTCGGATAAAACGTCCGTCATCGAGCGAGGGGATGCAGAGAGGGATGAGGTCTGGTTAAGGCAGTTAGGTCGCTTATACATCGAACTAAGACTATAGGGGCCTGTACGGGAGGAGTGTTTATGGGGAGCGCGGGCAGGATTTGCCGCGTCTGGTCCCGCAGGAAAATAGTGTTTGTGAAGTGATAGAAAGTTCTGGCCCTAACCGGCAGACTTTACAAGATATAGTTGATTTTAATGGGGAGCACGAGCAAGATTTTCCGTGTTTCGTCCAGCAGGAGTTGGATGTTGAAGTAGTAACGGAAAGTTCTGGCCCTGACCGGCAGACCTTACCAAAAGTTATAGTGATAGAAGTAGCCGACCCATCCGACGCAAAACTCCAGTTTAGACATTGCGAGAGTATTAAGGAGAAAGATCAAGAAAATTTTAGTGATAGCCGGACACGATTGGCAGAAAAAAATGTAGATTACAGCGTGTATGAGGTTAGAGCTGACGTTATACGGTCAGACGGTAGCAGTGTGGGTTGCGCAGATCCAGAGATAGTAATTGCAGAAACTACTGGGCACATTGCTCCCGGTAGATTGGCAGATGAGATCAATCTGACCAAAGAGGAATCAACGAAGATGACAATTAGTGAATTGATAGCAAAGCAACACTCAACAGTTGACGAGTTACAGGAAGAGGATTCGGTATTGGAGGCGGGGCTACAGACTAAGTCTCAGGACAAACGTGTTGAAATTAAAACTGTATGTGAACAGAGGCTGAAAAAGCCGCCAGATAAGCCGGATTTAGGATCAAAGCCGGGTGGTTTTTTTCTGGAATGACCTGGATATATACGAGGATTTATTATGGGAAAATAAAGAGACAATCGAGGATAAGTGTAGACAGATAGTAGTGTCTCTTAATACGCACGGCCTACAACTAAACGTGTTGATTGACACCGGTGCAGAATTAAGTGCTGTATCTGGGAAAATATTTGAGTTACTGAAAGACAGACCTGGTATCGTAGTTACGCCAGTAACAGGAGTGAAAATAATCGGTGCTACTGGGAAGGCCAGTAAACCGGCCACAAGACAGATTTTTGTCAACTACTAGATATGTGGGGCACGATTTGAACAAGAGTTTGTTGTCGTGCCAGACTTAACTAAGGAAGTAATTATCGGGTTAGATTGGCTATTAAAGTATCATGCAGTGATTAATTGCGAAAGCAAAACTTTGACATGTACGTCAAAAGATAAAACAATAGTGGTTAGTTTCGACGAGGCAGGAGACAGTGTGCATAGGCAATACCAGCCTATACACATTGTTAACTGGCCGGATACCACTGATGTAGGCATGAATATGAACTACTGTAACGCGAGGAATCTCAGCATTGAAAATAGTGTAGAAAGTGAATTGGAAAGTATTGTAGTATTAGAAAAATTATAAATGGCTGTGCTTAAACTGACACACAATATTTTTAGCGCCACGCAATCTGACTTTCAATAATCCCTACAAAATTATGGCCCTGACTAACATTACACTATACCTTTCACAAATCACTTACCTCACAAAAATCTTCGTTACTCGCACTACTGCAATACAGCGAGCGCCACTACTGCCAGCTAAATAAAAGATTCTAACTACTGAAGGCATTAACTACTGATAGCCATAGTTCGCAAATGAAAGATTTTGATAAAGAACAAACAATATATTTACCTTAACAGTGTTCAAAAGTCATAATATATATCAGTCCATGACATCAAGTCCTACAAATTTACTGTATCTGAGGGACACACGTCCAGATCATCCGCTCTCAAAACTCCGCCATCTCACTCCCCACATCCACCACTGCTGGCGGCTCACCTCCAACTGCACAACGCTACGCGCTGGTCACATCCAGCTGCCCAATACTACAATAGCAAACAACAATGCAAACCAGCCACAGACTGCACACAGCACAGCCAGTGACCCTCATACAGAGCGCTACGTGGCGCTACCAATAAAAACCTAAACAGCCTACTTACATAGCCCCCATGCTAACCACAAAAAATTTTACAAATTATTTTGGGTCATGGACAATACAGATTTGAAAAATTTTTTCATAATTACAATAACAAAGATATCAAATGCACACACCGATTGATACTATGTTGGTCAAAAGCTAAAATTCTTTCACAGTCCATAAAGACAGTCCTGATCATCCCTCACAGTAAAATTGCATTTTTTTCTCAAAGTCTGAGCAGTAAAAGAAAATGCACATGGGAGTAGTGGATATCCATGCACTCTTGAAGTGCTGACTCTTGACATGCAGATAGGTAATGGGCCACAACAGAGCAAATCCATAGCAGAGTCAGTCGAAGTTTTGAAGAATATTTGTAGGTAGGTCATCACAGAGAAGATCCACTGTAGTCCTGGAAGAGATTATGTTATTGGTGGGCCACCAGAGGTGCAGATCCACTGCAATTCTTGTAGATATAATGGTACTGGTGGGCCATCAAAGATTCAGACCCACTGTAGTCCTTGTAGAAACGACCAGCAGCCATCTGTAGCGACTGCGCAGGTGCACAATCACCATGGAAGAGTCTTGCATACAATGTAGCAGGTCCATAAACCACAACTAGTGCACTCACAAACTGTTTTGGGAACTGTCCTTAGAACCAGCAATGCTGTTAACCAGTCCCTTGCTGCATTATGAACACACGTGCAAACACTAACAGTCCAAACATCTCACATATTGTGCTTATACTATGACCAACAGAAATGTGTCCTGTGAAACGAATGCTTACAAGTTACTTAATTTGCTGAACTAGTGTCCATTACAATTTTATAACATGAGAATACAATTACAAAGATACAGAAAACATCATTAAAACATAATAATAATACAGATGACATTTGTAGTCATACAGGCTTTACAAAAGAATAGAAATAAACACATACAACAGTGTTACAGGAATTATGACATAAGTAAATATATAAAATAATGAGAATAGTTTTCTAAACATTAATTTCACACATGAGCATTGTAACAGAACAGAATTAATAATGTCTATAAACATCTTTACAAGGAAAATAAGATATTATTAATGCAAATTTTATTTGAGGATAACAGTATTCCTCATCATAGTGAAAGTAGCTTAGTACTAGAAAAATTCTACAACATAAATCTTATTAGCTAAACACATAAAGACAGGAAAAATACTAATACACAAGGGTACACAGACACATAGTGGAATGACACAAAAGGACAGCACAGGATTTGTTTTCAGTGGGACATTTGGTACTGCAGTCCAACCCAAAACTTCGTTCCATAGATCTTTCCTCTGATTTCAACATTTGCTCCTGCAAAAAAAATCTTATCTAACCCAATTAAATAAATATTTCTCATTGTACAATACTAATTTTGTTTGCCCAAATCTTTTTCATATAGCTTCTCAATGCATTCCTTCCCTATTCTTCATAGTTAGTTTCTTATATAGTCTATCCCCATTTAAGCTAACTTAAATCTACTGAGCTCAGATATATATACCAAGGGACGAGGCAGTGCAGCAGCACATAACAAATTAACACAAACAGCAAAGACAAAAAAATGCAAATTGGCAAAGCAAGCAGCAGTATATCTAAATTAGCAAAGCAATTGTATTATTACAGCTAATATAAGGCACTGTGCAGCAGACAAGAAAAATAAATCAGTAGTAAAACTGGCTTAACAGAGTAATGCAAAGTGAAATTCAATAGCACTATGCCTGACAAACAGCAGCAGCAAATGCAATAACTTATATCTAAACATGACAAAGCTCAAGCAGAAAAGATATTACACTAAAGCTGGCCATGTCTAATACCTATGACACATCTTAACACTAGAGTGATGCATCACTATAACTAACTCTAACAGACAAGTTACCAAGTCACTGACAAAAATTATGTATGCAATTCCTGTGAAGTGGAAATTTTCGCCGGCATTGTGATACTTTCATGCATTTATACACATTTCATAACTCTTAAAGTACGATTCTTGGTTTCCAACATCCTTTTCCACAAATCAGAGTCCCTAATCACTACTCATTATTCCTTACATTATTATACATATACATATTCGTCGACACTTCTTCAATATTTCATTGTAAGAAATACGTAGCAAAATCAAATTCCCCATATACAGTACCATCATCTTATTGATCATAAACATACCTCAACAGCATAATACACATTGTCATCGTAATAATTACATCATAAAAACTCAGGCAAATCTCAAAAACGTCGTAGCTTTCTGCAATAATTTCAGAACCTAAAAACAATTCTCTGCTCATTTTAATAGTGTCATCTACCTCAAACATACTTTAAAAATCATGATCCCATACCAAACACATCATTCAAAGCTCTCATAGTATCACAATGGCTCCGAAAAAAATATGAACAGTTCACAAAGTGCAGACAAAATACAAGTCCATAAGTGTGAAATTATCCAACTGTGTAATTGCATAAACATCTGTCACTGATGTAGTAAAAATAATGTTTGTTTCTCTGTTAAATAATCAGAAAGCTGTGTAATTCTGTGTTAGGGAATTATGGTACCGATTGTAAAGTTGTCTTAGCAAATACCATATTACCTAGGCCTCCTAGCGCTCGCTACACGCTTAGCACACGAAGTAGGCGTGTACCCCCTGAGGATTAATGTAATTATACCCTCAGGTGTTAAAGATCACAGCAATCGAATGAAATGTATCACCGAAAACTTTCTTTGTATCTTTGTGATTCAAAAATCTTTAAAAATACATGTTTTACGTACAAAATTAATCACTCAAATACGTGTACTGTAGCGCTAAACTGTGCGTCTTGTTGTAAGATAATCTCTGTCGTCACTTAAGGGTAAAAAATTTGCCTAGTGTCGTAATTATCGTCGTCCATACGCGAAGTTCTGTAGAAGTCAATGTACTTACCTCGTAATAAACATAAGCGAAATGCTATGCATATAGATATCGTAGTTGTTATGCTTATTGCCGTGATGAAGTAAGTACTGTACTGTAACGTATTGTTGTGCTACGGAAAAGGCTGTCTAGTTGTAGCTATACCACAAAGTTACTACTAAAACATGTTTTCCTTTCCAGAAGAATTCATAAAAACTGTGCAGAGATAAAACAGATACACCGCAAAAGTAACAATGTGAATTGTGTCACACATTAGTAGTGTCGTGATATAATCGTGTAGCTGTCAAATAAACCCCATACTAAGTCATCTTTAATCTCACAGAAAGTACTTCAAATAAAGAATGTCTTTTCAAGTAAACCAAAATGTTGCATGAAAATCTCATTAGCAGTGCCAGTATATGTTCTAAGTATGTGAGCCTTATAGTCGTTAAGTGATCGTGCAACCAACAAGCAAGAATGTACAAATAACAACACTGTGTCGTCGATTCACTGTAACAATGCATTCGTAATTTCTGTTTAAATAAGTTCTCTTGGTTATTGACTGGATATTTAACTTCAAATATTGTTGCATGTTAACAGTTTCTAAGTCTGACAAAGCATACTAGAAATGTGAAGTGACAAGTTTTATGGCAAAGACAAAGTTAAAAAACAAATTATCTCTCAATAAACGGTTTTACATGTGAAATGTGGTGTAAAACTATACTCTTCCTAGTATACAGAGTTTCAACTTCAACGCAATTATCATATGGTGTACGTCGGATTCTGTAAGGTCCATTGTAAACTAGATAGAATTTGTGACTCAAGTTTTTCTTCTTATGTGACAATCAATGAGCTTTAATAAGAACTTTCTCACCAATATATAATTTCTTAACATTTGCTTTACCATGTAGTTTTTTCCTTTTGTCTGCTGCAGATTTTATATTTTTAATAGCCAAATCAATTATGTCTTTGTGTCTACGTTTACGTGTATTCGGGAAAGGTACAAGCTCTCTGATTCTGTTCGGTGGTTCTTTATTCTTCAGTACAAGAATTGGTGGTAAAGCAGTGGAGTCATGAGGCATTTCATTCAGCACATTTTGAAATAAGTGTAAATGTCTGTCCCAATGCTGATGCTTTCTGTGGAAATAATGTCTGCAAAGCTCATTGATTTCTTTCATAATCCGTTCGGAGGGGTTACAATGTGGTGAGTACAATGCAATAAAAACAGGTTTGATTTTATGATTCCGAATCATGCGTGACCAAACCGCAGATTTGAATTGCGGCCCGTTATCTGAAATGGCTTTATTAACGTGTCCAACTTCACATAAGAAATTTTTAACAAAGGCGTTGGATACAGACCGTCCAGTGGCTTTACTAACGGAGTGAAAGAAACAAATTTTGAAGTAAGTTGAACAGCGACTAGAATGTACGAAAATCCATTCGATGTTCTGACGAGTGGACCCAAGAGATCAACAGCAGCAAATTCTTTTAATTTAGAAGGAATGATAGGAAACAACGGAGCACGATGTGAGATAGTAGATGGTTTCGCCTTTTGACAAAGTTTAAAAATAGACATGACTCTTCGAATACTCTATTCCATATTGTTAAAACAACAAGGCGTTCGAAGAATATGATAACATTTTCGTGGACCAAAATCCGCGCAGCTGAAATGAATGTGTCAAATGAGCTTATTAACAAAATCGTCTGGAATGTAAAGTACCCACAGCTTGTCATCAACAACGCAGCGTTTGAAGAGTATGTTGTTTCTAACCAGATAATAGTGCCGAATCTGAGTGTGTGTCATTTCATGCCATTTACTTTTGATGTCTTTCCAAATCGGGTCTTTATCTTGTTCATGAGCAATGTGCTTTAATGGTGTGGTGATGAAGTTTTCAAAGGCGACTTTCAGAATGTTAAGAATACTGAAATTTTTCTCGAGGTTGCCTTCTGTGTTACTTTCCTCAAGCCCAGCCGGTGCGTGTGCCAGTGCGTCCCCAACAAAGTTCTCCTTGCCGGGAATGTAGACTATTGTGAGTAGAATTCATGCAGAAACAATGCCCAACGTTTTAACCTGTCATGATTTAATTTTGAAGACATAAGAAATTGTAATGCACGATGATCACTGTATACATTTACGTGCTTACCAGACAGAAAGAAACGGAATTTGTTAAATGCCCAAACGATAGCTAAAGCTCCTAATTCAGTAACGGAATTATTTTTTTCATATTTTGTTAGCACTCAGGTAGCAAACTCAATGGCTTTCTGAACAGTAGTGTCATTTTCTATGGCTTCTTGAAATAAATGGTCACCAAGACCGACTTTAGAAGAATCCGTGCTAAGGCAGAAATCTTGTGACAGATCTGGATGAGCTAGTATTGGCGTGTTAAGTAGCGATTCTGTCAAAGAATTGAATTCCAACTGTGCTTGTTCATCCCGGTGCCAAACAGTATTTTTTCCAGTGAGAGAACAAAGTTTTGGTGTAACTAGAATCTGCATATTCAGAAAACGACGGTAAAAATTTGCGAGACCTAGAAAACTGCGGACTTGTTTTTCTGTTGATGGAACTGGAATCGCTCTGATTTCTTCTAACTTTTCAGGATCCGGCTGAATGCCTTCAGAAGAAGTAATATGTCCCAAAAACTTTACCTTTTACCTACCGAATTCAGACTTTTCCAAGTTAACTGTAATTCCAGATTCTGCAAAAATATGTAACACGCTGTTGAGGATGAGATTATGTTGTTCCCATGAGGCTTCCGCTATCAGAATATCGTCCACATATAAAGTAATATGGAATTTAGCCCGCGAATGAATCCTGCCGAAGAAATGTTCAAACCAAAAGAAGTTTCCGAAACTGATAACAAACGCCGAAACAAAGGAAAGCTGTGTATTTTCTACATTCTGGATGAAGTTCGATTTGATAAAAGCTGGATCTGTGATCAATACAAGACAACACTTTTACACCATTAAAATTTTGAAGAAGTTCTTCCAACGTATCCGGCTTGTCTGTTTCAGGAGTGATGATGGTATAGATTTGTCTCGAATCTAAGACAAGCCTGATCGATCCATTTTTCTTCTCAATAACATGTAAGGGATTGTTGTAAGAGCTTACTGCAGGCTCAATAATGCCCTCGTCAAGCATAGATTGTTTTTCTGTTCTAACACGGTCCCTATAATGTGCCGGAATTATGTATGGTCTAACACAAAATTTAGTATGCTCACGAACACTGAATGGGTATTGAAATCCCTTGATTGTTCCTGTTTTGTGAGTAAAAACTGTGGAATGAGCTTGTAAAATCTAAAACGCTCCTGCCAATCAGTGCCATTACAAGTCTCAATTGTCTCAATTTTATTCTGAATTAACTCATTATTATCAAATACGCCGTCGATATCATCCCTGCCAGTACTAGCAGAGTGATTGTTAGTGTCAAGTTCCGTCGAAAATTCCGAACTGTTGTCTTACTGGAGGTAAAGTAGATTAATTTGCCTGAATATTAACTACATATTATTTTGGCAGGACGTTGCAAAGACAACATTGAAGTTTTTCACGGACTGTTACAAGAATTGGAAATTGACACTGACAATCGCGGGACGCGCAAACAGGAACACAACAATTACAGGACACATCCGTCAAAATTCCGCGATGAGAAAAATAATAAATGGACACGACAAGGCGATTTTACAACGTAAATCGTGACCAAAACAGACAACACCCGTATGACAACCGTTGGCAGAGTAGTAATAATTACAGGGAAAGATCACCTCTCCGCGGTAATGACCATCACAGAGACAATCAGAGAAACAGACAATATGGAAACCAAAATAATTATTATCAAGGGAGACAGAATAACTTCAGACGCAACGGTCCAGCGCGCATTTACAATTCAGGGAGAAATTCTCCACCACGTGACCGACAAGAAAGAAACTATGGAATCTACCGACATGACGACAGACGATATGATCGTAACGACAGACCTGAATTGCATCAGAACTGGCGGGATTCAAACAGGGCAGGGCCCTCTCGACAATGTGAGTTTGTAGAAGTTAGATCTCCAAATCCAAAAATCAGTAGATTCCAGTGAGGTATCCTCGACTAAGGGCCGACATGTGAAACGTCCCGTTAGAAAAATTATAAATGGCTGTGCTTAAACTGACACACAATATTTTTAGCGCAACGCATTCTGACTCTCAATAATCCCTACTAAAGAATGGCCCTGACTAACATTAAACCATACCTTTCACAAATCACTTACCTCACAAGAATCTTTGTTACTCGCACTACTGCAATACAGCGAGCGCCACTACTGCCAACTAAATAAAAGATTCTAACTACTGAAGGCACTAACTACTGATAGCCATAGTTCGCAAATGAAAGATTTTGATAAAGAACAAACAACATATTTACCTTAACAGTGTTCAAAAGTCATAATATTTATCAGTTCATGACATCAAGTCCTACAAATTTACTGTCTCTGATGGACACACGTCCAGATCATCCGCTCTCGAAACTCCGCATCTCACTCCCCACATCCACCACTGCTGGCGGCTCACCTCCAACTGCACAACGCTACGCGCTGGTCACATCCAGCTGCCCAAAACTACATTAGCAAACAACAATGCAAACCAGCTACAGACTGCACACAGCACAGCCAGTGACCCTCATACAGAGCGCTATGTGGCGCTACCAATAAAAACCTAAACAGCCTATTTACAATGTATGAAGTAATAATGAGGAATAAGAGTGTGTTTTGAGACAAACCGGGACTTGTGGAAGAGATAATCAAATTCCCTCCGCGGATTTGACATTAGTATTGGTGTGAAAAAAGATCGTTTGCGAGAAATAATGAAACTAAAAGCAAATGTTCGCATACGTCGTCATGACGGTAAAGCGCGTTTGGCTTAGTTTGCAATCGGAGACTTAAAAGCTCATGAGAAATCGAGCGAGATAGACAGTGAAATCTCTAAATTTAAGTTTGTTTAAAATGGACCATATAAAGTCATTGGTATACCTCACACAAATGCTTATTGCTTAGAGTATCCAAGCTCTGGAAAACTATTAGGTATTTGGAACATTGTAGACTTGAAATTGTACCAACCAAGAATTGATTAATACCACAGAATGGATAATTTCTGCAGTATGTAAATATAGAGTGTAAGATTCAAGGATTTCCTGGTTTGACATGTTTTTGCCTGACCAAGAGTTCATTATAGTAGTTGTAATTAATAAGTAATTAATTTTGATTAAATGATTTAAGAATAACTGATTATTAATCACTTGAAGATACCAAGCTGCTAGTTTAAGTTTTCAGCTGAGTCACAGTAGATTAAGAAATGTAAACATGATTTTGTAACTAGATGTAAGATTTCATGAATGTGTGTTTTACTAGTCATTGCCGATGTACTTAGACGCTGTTTTAAGTTTCAGGCTAGTACAAGCGTGTGATGATGGATAGTGTTGAGTTATCCACTGTGATAGTGTCAATGGACTCCTTGAGATTACTCGAGACTGTTTTTCCGAAAGAATTCAGAGAAACGGACGTTCTGGAAAATCTGTATTCTACGTAACTAATTAATAATTTGCATATTTTGATCTACCTGTTTTTATGAGCATACACTCTGATGAATTCTGTAAATAGTATTCCATTTCTAAATACTGTTAGGAATTTCTCTGATTTTAGAATAGCTAAACCATTTTCTAAGTTTTCTATGAATTCTAATATGATGTCAACCTGTTTTCTTTTGTGTAAGATGACAGAATGGAATAAGGTTAGGAGTGTCTTCACTCAATTACTATGGTCTAAAAATTGGTTTCTGGTTAATTCGCCTAATGCTACATTTTCTTGATGTTTCGAGCATATGCATTTCCGCTGTTTCTTTTCCTTTTTGGGACATTTTCTGAGTCTGTTTCGGTTACACGAACATCCTCAGACAATGTGGGGCACGTGTAACACCGGAAATGCGTATCCTCCTATTTCCGTCTATTGTACTCTAATTTTTTTTCCTTATTTTGTTACCTAAAGATGTGACATTTCTGTGTCTTTATATATTGCAATTGGTTTACTATTTGTATATATAAATGTATTTATGCATTTATGTCGATGTATAATTGGTTTGTTTTGTAAATACTATTTGTATTTTTACGTTGGGACTTGCCTAGGGAAAACTATGCTATTGAACGACTACATCGGTAGGTCGTGTGTAGAATCTAATTGCTTAGGATCTTTGGGAGCGTTAACTCTGCCGTGTGGAGCGCGGGCAGACGACAGTCTGGCTGGAGAAGGGCGGTGGAGCAGGTGTGTTGTGTGACGCTCCCGCGAGTTGCCGCGCTTTCGGGGTTTGGCAGCATGTAATTGCGCTCGACTTCCTATGATAGTTTCTGACACGGTGTCGCGGACGGGAAGCATTAGCGGGCGCACATCAAGAGCCCGTTTCGCCTGGTGACCGTGTCGAGAAGAAGGCGCGCCAACATCCAGCTTCTCCAACAGCGACGGCCGACAATGAATGACTGTCGCCACCTCCCCGATCGACGATTTCAAACCTTCAATCAACCAACAAGGAAGACTAACAGCACATAAAGTTTTATAGCTGTATGGCAGACCTCAGCTTTTTCAAACTGTTGCCTCACTAAATTACAGCAACTTAACATGAACCTCTGCTGTTCATTGTCTCAATTGCATAACCAAGTAGGGTCCCTTCCTTTCCGAAATGAACTCGAGTGTCGTAGAAATTCAAACGCCAGCATTAAAGTAATATCATTCCATTTCAAAGTTCAGTTAAGGTATTCACAGCTGGCTACAATATTTAGATTACACCAGCGCAAATTAAGAGTGCGACTTTTGTTACCGTATTTTAGCTTACCTGTGACTGCAGCTCAGCTTGGTACGTACTAAATTTTACTATTGTTAATTGTTCGGAATCATTAAATTCAAGTTCAGGGTTAAATCTGTTATTTCTAAATTGCGTATATTCCAGTAGCTTTTGAAATGATTGTTGAGGTAGCCCAAGACTAATCTTCTTTTACTGAATTTCGTAGTGCTGCAGAAACAAAGCTCACTATTAATTTAAGTCACTAAATTAACTTTCAATTTTCCGGTTTTATTAATTCTTTTGCTAAATTAAGTGAGAGTGTAGCGAAATTTACTACTTCTGACAAACATTCAGTTTTCACACAAATCGAGTCAACCTTCAGTTGCCACGCTTTTAGTGTTAATTATATGTGCATTAATCTTTCATTTTCACTTATTGTAGTATTTGTCCATAGGACTGGCGACCATAATTTTCCCCAAATCTCAAATATCTAATTAACGCCAATTTATTGTTAACGTAAATACCGCACATTTACTTTCTTTATTAATTTTACCCTTTTCTCAAAATTAATTTCCACCAAATTCGTTTGCATTTTTCCTTTCATTTAGATGTAACCCTTTCCTCCCTCTTTACCGACAAATTAACTTCGGTGACGATTGCTTTTCCCAAATTTCCATTAGGTGCACGCGGTTTAATTTTTCACTGTCATTAAGGTCGATAAGTGAGGGGGACGTTACAAGTGATTCTAGGTTCTGTTTGAAATAAACGGGGAGTCCAGGCCCTAAAATTGTACGTATGTTTGTGGTTAGTCTTTTTATGGGTGCATATTATTGTCTCTTGTGTGGAAGTGATAGCCTCATGTCGAATTTGGTTTCTGTTGGAACCGAAAATAAATTTTATTCGTCAAATCTTAAGCAATCCCTAGGTCTTCTACTTTGCAAGCCACCTTCTCTCCTGATCCACAGGAACTTTATTAATGTAGGAGGCGTATTTCAAAACTAAGGTCCGGAGACGAATATTTAACTGTTGGAAGGGCTGGATGAAGTAGCAATCATGCAACACTGTCCACCGACCCCTTATCAAACTACTGCAGTGTTGGTTTGATTGAGTATTTGTTTTCCAGTCAGCGAGAGCAGATCGCAATGGCGGGACAACCGTATATCATGCCAGTTATGAAGTGCCCTCTGTGATAATATATTTGCTAACAAAAGGATCTTCAGCTGTTGAAATCCATCGTATGTTACGTCTAGTGTATGGACCTGGAATAATGCGTGACAAACAACTTCGAGAACGATGTCGATAATTTGAAAATTAACGTGCAAATGTTCAAGATGGAGGCCCTTCCAGATGCCTATACCTTCCCCCCCCCCCCCCCCCTCTACCCACATCTGTCTGCGTGTAGAGTAAATCTCACGTTCAGATGTGAGAACGTTGCGTAACGTGCATCTGAGGGATGTATGAAACTGCCTAAAAACCACATTCAGGCTGACGAACTCACCAGCCCTCGCCGTTATCCCTCGAGGCCTTAGGTGTCGGGGCAGGCTCATCTCCCCATGTTCCGGAGCTGGGCGTTAACGCTCTCGGCTGTTGGGGCGGATGTAGGTGTCACTTGAATTATTCATAATAAAATGTCACTGTTAAATTCCATTTAATCAAGAATGTTATTTGATATTTAACAGTGTTTGCTATCAGCAGATTACAAATTGCTTCGTAATAATGTATGTGATAATTTAGATACTGAAATTCAGACACTAAAATTTGCAATTGTAAAATGTGTAATATCACTGTCGGAAATGTCACAATTAATAAAATGTTTCACGCTGTTATTCCATGGTCAAACGGATTTCACTTTAAAACTGTCCGCAGAGGACATTTTCAAGGGGGATCATTGCTTTGTTGTATGTCCGATTCCCACCCTGGCTCGCTACTGACTACAGCAAAACTCCGCGATGCTCAAGCGCCGGTGAAATCGGAAGTTTTCCTGCCATTCATTAAGGATATGACTGACCTCATAGGAAAAACCATGAAAAAGCTGAACATCGGAATAATCTACGCACCTACACGGAAGATTCAAGATCACATAAAATCGTCCAAAGATGATCGCCAACTACTGCAAAAAGCTGGAATTTATAGGATTCCGTGTAGTTGTGTGGAGGTGTACGTGGGTACTACAAAAAGAACTGTCAAAAACGACTCGAAAAGCACAAGGGAAATTGCTTAAGAAGAGAGATTGACAGATCAACTGTTGCGGAACATGCTTTACAGCCAGGAGACCACTACATTCATTTTCATAGGACTCAAGTACAAGTAGTGGCAGCTACAAGCGGATACCATGAAAGGCTGTACACACAGGCCACAGAGATTGGAAAACACCCCAGGAATTTCAGCAGGAAGGAGGAGGAGTGAAATTTAATGGCATTTGGATTCTGGTGTTGAAGAAGACGTGTAGTAGTCTTCTGCCATGGGATCATAGCAACAGCGGACGACGGCAGTCAACAACGGGTAATTGCGCTCGCGTATTCAAAGCTCACGGAAGCGGAATTTTGCTGTAGTCAGTAGCGAGATAGGATGTGAATCGGACATTCAAAAAGGGACAATCCCCCTTGAAAATTTACTCCGCAGATGGGAACTAAACGTTGGGTTTCAAAGTGAAATCCATTCGACCACTGCATAATAGCCCGGAACATTTCATTAACTGTGAAACTTGCAATTACCCAGATTAAGGAGATACAAAAGAAAAAACTTAAAGTAAGTTTCAAACATAAATTTCTTATGTAGTTGGAAAATTTTATTGGGGAATTTCGGTGATCGTTGTGTGTAATTTATACTGCTGAGTAGTTTCGAGAGCAGCTGTTCACTCTGAAACCAGACCTAAACTAAAAGTGCTCATCAAACCAAAATTCCTCCAACACACTTGAGTAACGTCAACGGAACAAATACTCATACAACCAATGAGGAGTTATCCTGTTACACCCGTGATAAGTTCAACAGACGAAACTGCCCTGAAAGCATGTACTACAAACAAGTTCAGAAGTCAAAAGCTTCTATCAGTCAATACGGCCCCCACACCGTTTAGTAATACTCATGACTCGATCGATCAAGTTTCATGCAATGCATTTCTTCCGTGAGTGAATAACGTTTGCTTAAAACTCTTCACGGATCCCAGCCAAGCAAATGATTTTCCTGCGGCGATTTCATGTGATCATTAATCTTACGCTCGTTTTGCAAATAAAACTGCCTTTTCCTGCTGCTATTTATTGTATTTAATCCATACCAAAGACGACGAATCACGTAATGGAGTCGCAATATTTACGCTGTGAAGAGAAGTGTACGACGAAATAGCTGTATCGAGTGACAGAAGAACGGTAGTCCACCACAAAAAAGAGTGACAAATATGCTGAACAGTGTGTGAATGGCGAAAACACGAAGAGGTGAATATAAAACAGTGATAAAAGTGGTAGTGCGACCTCCAGACCAGATGTGAGGAAACGCAAATCAGGAAATCGTAAGTAATTACATTTTTTACAAAAAATCGCGAAGTGAACTGTTTGATAATCTATAACTAACAAAACTGTATCATTATAGGTCCCACTGATGATGCCTTAAAACAGTAGAAGGCGAAACACGTATGGATTAAATACAATAAATAGCAGCAGGAAAACGCAGTTTGATTTGCAAAACAAGTATTTATATGCTTGCTGCGGAACATGGCCACACAAACAAACGTGTTAATCTTACGCTCGCTTTCGAAGGCAACTTGTAGTTATTTGACGGTAGTTACAGATTCCAGTAGCCTACTGTCAATACTTTAAAAGAAAAGTGAGTGATCTTTTAGCCAACTAGGTTTTCGGTAAGTTTCCTTTATTTACGTCCCTCTACTTTGATGTAATCTCGCCAGCTGCGGCGAAGAATCGGTTACATGCTGTCAGCAATCACGTCTGCTCGGCTGTCACACTTTGCCTCTGTTCTTCAAGTCAGCTTAGTGTATACAGCTGGCGCTAGAGCATCGATTAAGCAGCAGAGATCAGCTACGACACCATTGACAGTTGTGGGAATAGCTTTATGTTTTAATTGTGTGGTGCTGCAATGGGGCGTCTCCTGACACTTCTTCGGCCAGGAACCTCATTCACTGTAGTATAAGTGTCTGGATTGGTAAGTCCCGCTTTGAATGTAGGCCCCATGAGCAGCGAATATGTGCCTGTAGACTCCTCCCTGCCTGGACTGCGGTGTGATACGAACCTGACGTCGCCCACCATACGACCCGACAACAAGGAGTGATGATCTGGGGTTCTGATTCATTTCATAGCAGGACCTCTTAGATCCGCGGCACCCTTACAGCACAGGAGTACATCGACGATATTCTACGCTTCCTTCTGTTGTCCTTCATGACAAACCAACCTGGACTGGCTTTCAGCAAGATGATACCCGCCCTCACACAGCGAGAGTTCCTACTGCTTCTCTTCGTACTTACCAAACCCTACCCTGGCCACCAAGGTAGCTGGGCCTCTCTCCAATTGAGAACGTTTGGAGCAATTTTTCTCATTTTCCTGACCTTATAATTATTTCTTTGTCTGAACATGTACATCACCTCTACCGACTTCCGTCCCATTCCGATAATTCCTTTCTGGAGAGTCATTTTTTCTTAAATCTATGACTGAATACCTGGTGTGCCTTCTATGCACAGTTAGTCAGATATTTGATATTTCATTCTGTAACGTGTAGTTTTAGTCAGCCTAAACAAATACTGCTCATCACGCCTTTCATGCGAGGCCGATTGTTGATGTAAAGCGTCGCTTTTTTTCCCGCTACTACCAAAATGAAATTTAAAGAGAAATTTCACGTGTACAATCGATTGAGATGTCCAAAATTGGTCTCGTGCGAAATTCGTTATGTCGATCTGTATTAATAGGGGCAGCAAAACAGAAGAATAATAAGTACTCCAGCAGCAAGAGCAACCGCCATGCCATCACTGACTGCTACTTCCAAGCCCTAGTAATGCTCGTTTGCTTTTGGAGTACTGGTTATTCTTCACGTTTTACTGTCCCTGTTAATACATTTGGATAAAACAGGTATCGCGCTATTCCAATTTGGGACCGCTCTATCGAATGCATTGTATCTAATATGTAATGAGCAATATTTATATGGAATGACTTCAGTTACACGTTACAAAAAGGACGCCAAATATCTGCCTAAAACACCAGCAAAAATGCGCTTGACTACTTTTAGGAAAAGCTGCATGTGTAAAAGGTGAATCACCTAAAACTTCCACCGAAAATATTGCGGAAATGGAGAACGCTTATTGATGTGCGCTTTTTACGTGATGGTTTGATTGTTAGCGGCTCGCATTATTGACCAATAAACAGGCTGTAATAATACTTAGAAAGTTTTTTTACGTGGAACAATGACTTTTGACGTTGAAAATCTAATGTAGGGCAAATTAGAGTTTCAGTGGTGTTTGTTGCACGATTCTAGTACGAATCGCTTACGAGATATCATATTTTGAAAAGATCCCTCACCGACGCTTGTACAATACCTGTGGTAGTACACAATAAAGAACAAAGAAGTGCGTAGGGTATTTATGTGTATTCTAACCAGTAACAAGACAACTGACCATCACAGATTGTGTTCAAAATGACCACTGGCAGCGACAATACACGCTTCCCGTCTGCTATGGAACAACTGCTGCACACGTGCTAGCATTTCAGCGGAGATGAGTGAGCAGGCTACAGTAATACGTCGTTGTGTATCATTGGGTGCAGTTGGTGTGTAAATTGGGACTTTCAGCAGAAAATAACGTTCAGGCGTCAAATTCGGGGAACGGGCGACCAAGGTACAGGTCTTCTGCGTCCAATCCAACGATTTGGAAACAATCGTGAAGATATGCTACAGTACTTCGTGCACTTCGGGCTGGACAGCCGTCAAGTTGGTACCAGAGGTTCCTCGTAGTACGTAGCTAATGTCTTCTAGCATCGGTGGAAGATGGTCTGTTAGGAGGCTGCGATACTTGGGCGCGTCTATGAGAAACGGGCGTACAAGCCGATGGTTCACTATCCCACACCACACGTTCACACTCCATGAGCTCTGACGCTCCACTTGACGAAGCCACGGCGATTGTCAAAATACCAGTAGTACATGTTTCACTGGTTTACCAGGTCATGACTGGTAAATGTGGATTCATAACTAAACATGATACATCTGTAGTATCCTCTCTTAATGCCCATGTACAGAAATGGAGAATGCTTAGTACACTTGCCTGACCCATGCCGCTTCCTCGTACGACTTTGCGGGAGCTAACGTGCGGATCAACTGCAACATCAGCAAGAACATTATTTCCCCCTTTTCTGTAGGCACTTGTTTCCTTCTGGTACGTTGTTTTGGTGTTACAATACCACTTTCACGTAACTGGTGGAAGAGGTTGAAAAATAACTGCCGAGTTCGTTGATATCTATTGGGATATTTTGCCGCATGGGCCGTACAAGAACGAACTGATTTCTTCCTAAACCCTTCTACACCATGAGTATTTCGGCCATTTTTTCTGCCTTGGTAAATCCCTTCATCTCCTTACGACTTACTGCTTGGACTGTCACACACTGACTTGAAAGTCGTAATTCACTCAAGGAACACACAAGGACAAAGAAAACACAAGAGAATTGTACCTATTAACTACGCAGGTTTAGTAGCACAAACAAGTGTCGGCGTGGAAACTTTTCAAAAACGATATATCTTAAACGAATCGCACTAGAATTTTGCAACAAACAACACTGACTTTCTAATTTACCCTAATTTTTGTCTGTCAATGTCGATAGGCATTGTTACATTTACAGAAGAAAATGTTTGCACAAAAAATACACTTTGTAACTATCATTAGAATCTGTTTCTTCGCTACCAATACAAGCCCCCGAATATCACCTCATTCTGTGATAACCACACATCAATAGCGCTTTCAACTTCCGCAATAGTTGTGGTGCAAGTTTTAGGTGATTCATCCTGAATATCACACTTTGCTGGGATACTTCTGACGTTACCCTTATTTCTGATGATCTCTCGTCGTCCAGGACAACATATTGTGTTCTATTACTTAAGATATGATCGAGCCACTTCCTTATCTGGCAAACTTTACGGTGTGATCGGACCTTCCTCAACAGTTTGGACAGTTGGGATCCGTGTCAACGCTTTACGGAAATCTAATGGTGATATCTGCCTGTTGCCCATCATCCATCCTTCGCATAGTATCGTGCTAGAGAACTTAAAGCTGAGTTCCTCTCAGGGATACTTTCTCAGTCCGTTCTGATTCCGGAACGTATTTTTTCGGCCTCAAGGAAATTTGTTCCCTACGAACTAAGAATATGCTCAGAAATTCTGCAGTAACCCTATGTTAAGGATAATGGTCTATAATATTGCGAGTTTTTTTTTCCTTTTCCCTTCTTATATACAGGAGACACCTGCGGTTTTTTCCAGTCGCTTGGAATTTCGTGCTGGGCAAGACATTGCGATGAAGGCAAGCTAAGTAGGGGACAACGACGAAGAGCGCCGTCTGTAAAGCTGGCCTATGATTCCGTCTGGATCTGTTTTCAATAATTTCAGTTGGTTCCCAACGCCAGGGATGTCCATTACTATATCCTACATTACGAGAGTCTGCGGGAATGTCAGAGATGGTAGATCTGTATGATTCTATTACACGAGTGCATTCTGAATCGCTAAATTTTAAACTTGAACCTCCCTTTTGCTGTTTTCTACATCCACACAAGACCTGGTGGATGAGTAACCCAATAGATACCTTCAACATGCTTAGCTGTTTTACGTAGCACCAGAATTTTCTCGGGCTCTACGCAAGATCTTTCGCTAAGGTAAGACGGTGGAAGCTGTATACTTCATGCATCGGTATTTCTATAGCCGCATGAATTTATACTAACTTAAGTCTGTCAACATTTCCACGTTCATAAACGGTATAGGAACATATGCCTCACTCACATTGACTTTGGAACCGCTTGAAATGTAAATTTTCATTGGTTCAGTAACTATAAAAATTCCTCTGGGAACGCTGGTCTGTGAGTAAAGTAATGAGACTGATATTTTATCTACCAAAGACTTTTATTTTTTCAAACAACAATATTGTCTGCATCAATGTAGGTCCCTTCGGCAGGTGTACACCTGCTGAGTCGTCGTTCCGAGTCATGGTAGCAGGGCTGAAAGGCTTCAGTTAGTACTGCCCTTAACTGGTCCATTACGTTCTTTTGAATGTTCCCCAGAGTCCCAAAATGACGTCCTTTTAATATATTTTTCAATTTCGGAAAAAGAAAAATGAAAAAGGACTCATATAATGTGAATAGGGAGGCTATAGAGGAATAAGAACGCGTTTTGAGGTCAAAGATTCCATGACTGGAGTGGTCATCTCACATGGGGTGTTGCCATGATGCATCATCTACTTGTCTGCAATGTCCAGTTTCATTAGGTTCACACTTTCCCTGAGCCTTTTAAGGATATCTTTGGAAAACAGTTTGTCCTGGAGGAAAAAATTCTTTATGCAAGATACACCTACTCTCAAAAAAGCAAATCACCATCGTTTTGATCTCGATTTGCGCATACGAGCTTTTTTCGTTCGAGCAGATGTCTCAGTGTGCCACTCCTCACCGTTCCGCTTTGTCTCAGGATCGTATTCAAAAGTCCAGGATTTATCACCTGCGATTACACGGCTGAACCGTTTGTGATCATTGGCAATCCTCTGAACAAAATCAACGCACATGTTTCTTCGATTGTCCTTCTGCTCAGTTATGCGGTTTTCGTGCACCATTTTGGCACAAACCTTTCAGATGTGCACAACACTAGTAACAATTTGATGTACGGTAAAAGTGTTTAACAGATCACCCGATCCTCACTGTTTAGCGTTGGTCTGTTCTCACAAGAACACGTAGCTGTTTCACATTTCCGTCGATTTTTGAAGTTGAAGATCTCATTGAGCGAGGTTCATCTTCAACGTGTTCTGGACGTTCGGAAAACGGCTTGTGTGAGAGAAAAAGTTGTACTCTAGATAAAATATTTACCGCAATAGACCTGTGTTACCTTTTCAAAGGTCACACTCCCGGATTCCCCAAATGTAACAGAATACTTGATAGCGTAACGACGCTCTAAATTTCGCTCTTCCTTTTTCGTAACAAACCGAATAAGTCTTTACTGATGGCGCTCTCAAAAGTGACATGATGGTTGTATGGGGCTGAAACTCGGACTGAGCGTCTGTAAGGGATGAACACTCTGGGCTACACAAGTAGACAGCGTTGCCAGATCGCTCGCAGTGTTGCCAGTCTCATTACTTTTTTCACACGTCAGAGTTTTGAATGTTATGATTTCTAACACATTGTATACTGGACACAAAATTTCCTAGCTAAAGATACATCATGCTAATACTGTAAGAAAGCTCTGGCCCTTAAAATTGTCTTACGAAGGTAAGTTAGTGTGCTCACAAGCTTTTTCATGGTATCCCTTACGCAGATGAACCCGTTCCTTGACAGTAAGCGCCAATAGGGTAACTGAATTGAGTGGATGATGACTGATACGTTCCATCCGCTGTTCCAATTAGTTCCACAGATTTACCATGCTATTAAGATCGGCTGATGCAACAGGTCAGTCAAAATACGAGTGTGTGCCTAGGTGCTCTCCAGGTTAAGAGCGTCTGATTGTAGGCTGTTGCCAAGTTGGAAGTTGGAAACATCTACAGGATAGTCATCACGAAGATGCAGAAGAACCAGAAATAGCTGATCACAGAGAAAATTGTGATATACGCTCTGGTTCATGCTTTCTGTTCATCAGGCCATGCCATAATAATAAGAAGCTCTTCAGAGAATCAGCCAACCACCACTGGGCTGATGTACACCCTTAACACTCTGAGGGTTAAGGGCATCAGAGGGTCCTTGGTGAAAGAGGGGTCCTACTTCATTTCAAAAGAGGCGAAACAGTGGCTCGTCCGGCTACAGTACAGGGCTCCTGTCAGATACTCTACATCTACATCTAAGTCTACATAGATATTCCGCAAGCCACCGTAAGGTGCGTGGCGAAGGGTACTGTGTATCACTACTGGTCAATTCCTGTCCTGTCCCACTCGCAAATAGAGCTAGGGAAATCAACAGTCTATATGCCTTTTTTATGAGCCTTGATTTCTCATATCTTACTTTCGTGGTCCTCACGCGCAGTGTATGTTGGCCGCAGTGCAGTCGTTCGGCGATCAGCTTCAAATAACGGTTCTCTAAATTTTCTCATTAGCGTTTCTCGAAAATAAAGTCGCCTTCCATCCTGGGAGTCTCATTTAAGTTTACGAAGCATCTCCGTAACAGTTGCGTCCTGTTCGAACTTACCGGTAACAAATCCAGCAGTCCTCTTCTGAATTGCATCGACGTCCTCCTTTAATCCGACCTGATACGTGTATTGAGGTCAGTGTATTTTCAGGCTCATTGAAGACGTGTAGTTTTATGTGCCGATAAGAGCAACGACTTTTGCAAGCTACCGGACTTCAAGACTTCATTGCAGTCCTTTAGTTTGCATCGTTTGTTGGTAAAGTGTTTGAGGTGGACCTTTAGTCAGTAGCAGCAGTAATTCATCTCGGATTTGAACAAGTTGTAAGTGACAAGGTGCAACACTCGTTTACGCTTCCTGTTGCTTAATTACTTTGTATATACGACCATTATTCTTACGCCGTATTACAAGGAGACGAGTGTTTCACAGTTCACGTAGAGAGGTTTTATAGTCCGCGCTGATACAGCAGTAAACTGGGGAAGCTCATTCGTTGCATTGTTGCGAGCACGTCCCAACACGATGCTTCTCTTCTGTCATTCTATTACATCTTCATGTCGACTTACCTAACTGTGCTGGATCTATACATACCACAGGTACATCACTTTCGTGATTTACGTCATCGGGGGACGATGAAATGAAAGCGCTGCATGCGACTAGAATACTCATTTCGGTTTCATTAGACAATAATGACGCTGTAGTTTCATAGAACTAGCATATGTGCCATGGAGAATCTTCTGTCAATTTGAAAGCCGTTCATTAAAAGTCGCTTTTCAAATCATAAAATTTTTGTGCGGGGTATAAATCGCTAATGTATACGAAGGCATCCAGTACCCTCTTTCTCGACTGCTAAGCGTGCTACAGTCTTTGGCCGTCGAAGTAAAGGTATACTTGTATTGGACACCTTCGGAAGTACACGTAACTAACAAAACATGTGTTTGGTGGCAGTATCCCAGCCCCAACGCACCCCTTCCCCCCCCCCCCCCCCTTTCCCACGATCCAGTAGTGTTAGACACGGACTCTCACTGTTTCCTGGTTTTGGTCTCACTGGAACCTTTGATATCACACGCAAACAGGGTCGCTGCCCTCACTAACTCGTTATTACGTTTCGATGGCCACTTGCATGCTTTAACCTTCAAAATTTACAGTGAGATCGTGGGTGTGCTAGTGCAGCTTGCCGTAACATTTGTTCACAACGCATTTAGGGCTACAGGTCTACCTTTCACCATGTCCAAGTTTAACATCTCTTGTTCAAAGAGAGAGATCTTGTTCCATGTCAATAAAACAATATCAGTACTTCAGTTGCCATCCGCGAGATTAGATTATTGCATTGATTACTTTCCCACTGTTATAGTACAGCTCTGAGTATTCCAGACCATATGGAGTTTCATTTTGTAGCCATTCTCATGCTTTGTGGACGTGTACGCCACGTGAACTATCATAAGACAAGTGTAATTCTTTTTGTTGTCATTGCTTATTAAGTAACCAATTAAGGACAAGCGATTCATCAAAAGTACTCTCGATTTATTCTCATCCTACAGTCGTTCGCTACCTTAATGCATTGTTTGTGTTATTATGCTTTTATATTTTTACGTAAAATACTATTTGATTTGAGTAAGAAGTTATCAGGTACAGTCTGCCTTCAACGCAATTATTATTCAAAAGACGAGTTCCCAACTGCAGATACATTTTGAATTATTTGCATGTATTTAATCATAATCCTACAGTCGTTCAAAAATTTTCGCAAAGTCCCTTATTTCTCTCGGTTGTGCATTTCCTACCTACCAATAATTTAATCAATCAAAGTCAGAGAGTGTAAATGATTGTTATCGAGAGCAGATATTATATAAAAGAGGAATTCTTTCGGGGAATTTTACTGAAGCAACGTCTTTTGTACACTCAGTTTACATAGAAAAGTAAGTAGTAGGAGGACTTCAATATGTAAGGAAAATGTCGGAAATGGAACTCTCTGTAGCCACACAGCTGGCTGCGACTAACCTTTCCTTAATACGAGGAATATGGTTGGAAAAGAGCGAGGGCTGAGAGCATCAGGTAATAACGAAAAGTGCAGGAGGAATACACAACTCAGTGTTTCCGTTGAGTTAGGTTCTGCCCAATGAATGCTGGTGAAATGCGGGAGAGCGCTTGTAGAAATCGGCTTAACTTCCCGCGGCGGCACACATCTTGAGGTGAGCGAACTTGTTGCAGACAGGGAAGCAGGGGAAGCACTATCGGGTGAGGAACGGCGGCCGGCAAGCGCCGGACAGAGTTAGAGTTCTGCCAAGTTCTCTGCTAGCAGACCGTGTACCAGAGAGCAGGACCGTGAAACGATCTAGCCAGAGTGCAGGGCGTTGTGGGTTTCCTCTGCACATTTCCGCCCCTCTGTACCGGAAGGGTAGTTACCTCCTCCCTCCCCTCTGTCCGACAAGTGGAGCGACATTCTGTTCCTTCCTCTAAAAAATCTTTTCTTTCTCTACTTGGCTTCTGTAATTAAAAGAGATAAAGCTTTTGAGAGAACAATTAAAATTGAATAATCGTCTTAAAATACTTCTTTCGCCGAGAAAATTAAGCATAAAAGTAACATGACGAGAGAATTAGTGGTGACAATTTTTTCGTCTCCAATATTTTGTCGGCAAGGGGGTGATGACAGTGTGCTGGTGTCCTGCATTACATCCCGTCAGTCCTAATAGAGGTTCGTGAAATGAGACAAGCTACATTGTTAATGCTGACATCCAGTTGTAAGTGAACATTAAGCTCCGTAATTACTTATCACGCTACTGAAGAGGACTAAACTGTTGATTCATCGTCTACAGGAGGTTAAGCCATAATCCAAACACTTAACCTCTCGTCAGTGGGATTGATGCATTTGATTTCATTTCCTTAACCATTCATAAAAATACAAACATAGCATTGTACTTCGTGTGGACCCGTCAACAAAGACATGTACACTCCTGGAAATGGAAAAAAGAACACATTGACACCGGTGTGTCAGACCCACCATACTTGCTCCGGACACTGCGAGAGGGCTGTACAAGCAATGATCACACGCACGGCACAGCGGACACACCAGGAACCGCGGTGTTGGCCGTCGAATGGCGCTAGCTGCGCAGCATTTGTGCACAGCCGCCGTCAGTGTCCGCCAGTTTGCCGTGGCATACGGAGCTCCATCGCAGTCTTTAACACTGGTAGCATGCCGCGACAGCGTGGACGTGAACCGTATGTGCAGTTGACGGACTTTGAGCGAGGGCGTACAGTGGGCATGCGGGAGGCCGGGTGGAC